>NC_064884.1:20777096-21033176 GCF_929443795.1 Astur gentilis
TGTGGTGAAGACACAAGGTTGAACTAAAGGGCCATTGATTAGTCTCCTGCATCAATGATAGTTATTTTTCAGCTGATTAATTAGCAAAATGTGTATTTTAGCCCCTTTTCCCATGGACAAGGAGCTCGGTTCCTACATGCCCCATAGCAAGAGCAAAGCCCTGTGAGGGGCCACAGAGACCAGCTGAGGGCTGGACCCAAATTGAAAATGCCCCATGAGCAAACCAGGTGATTTCCCCCAAAACCCCTTTGTGATTAAAATGAGGAGGGCTCATCTGAAACCACCACCTTCCCTACAGGGGATATGGTGACTTTGTTCCCCCATGGTCTGGAAAAAATTTTGAAAAAAAGAAGAAAAGGGGTGGAAAAAGAAAAAAGGAAAAGGGAAAAAGGAAAAAAAGGAGGAGAAAAAGAGGGAAAGGAAAAAAAAAGCAAAGGAAAAAGGAAAGAAGGTAAAAAGGTAAAAGAAAAAAGAAAGAAGGAAAAAAGGAAAAAGGAAAGAAAGAGGAGAAGGAGAAGAAAAAGAGGGAGAAAAAAGGTAAAAGGAAAAAAGAGGAAGAAGGGGGGAAAGAACAAAATAAAAACAGGCAAAGAGAAAAAACAGCAAGCTTCTAAGTCTGTGTCTGGTAGGAATATACTGGTTTTTCTAGCTGCAGATCCGCCCCAAGGCAGCAGGCAGGTGGCTGAGGTGGCACCTCCTGCCTGGCTTTCCTCCCTGGCAATTGGGCAGCGCTAGAGGGAAAAACACATGCCATGGTTACCAAATACCCTTCTCCGTACAGAGTATCAGCACCCAGTTAATGAGTAACCTTGGAAATTCGCCACCCTCGTTACTGAGCCGACGCACGTCCCCCTTCCCCGTCTCACCTCTCCAAGGAGGTGGTTTCCTACACATGCTGGGGCCAAGGCTTTCCCAAAGGAGCAGCTCTGCCAGAGATTTGGGGAATGTCCTCGCCCCTCTATTTAGAAGAGGTGGGATTTCCACAGTCATCAATTTCTATGCCCACAGCTGAGTTCAGGTGATGATCAGCCTGGTTGGCATGTTCGCTACATGCCGGTTTTGCTTGGGCTGGTGACAGAGGTCGAGCGTGGCCATCACTCTGCCCTGATGGCAGAAAAAAAAAAAGAGGTTTCCAGCTTTTCCAGCTTAAAGCATGGCAACATCATTGCAAATGAGCTGCTCTCCAGAACTTGTGGTAAAACACATTTTGAAAGAGATGATGGAAATAAATACCTGCAGAAATATTTTTCAACAAAATATTTTTTAAATTGAGAAGCTTATGCATCTCGTACATACAACATGCAAGCCACTGCTTCATTGTGCCTGATTTTTTTTCACTCATTTAGTTCAGCATTGCTTTGGTGAACTACTTTCAAAAAATCAAAGGAAGTATTTCCCTGCTAATAGTTCCCAAGGCCAGTTTTCCATTGGGAAAGCAGGTTTTTAAGTGAGCTCATGTGTCCACAGCGATACACGGGGAACTGGACTCCACAGGGAGTTCCAAAAGATGGAGAAAATGGAGCCCCTGCCCCGCTTTAGCAGACAGAGGCCACCTCCCCTCCTCTTTGATGGTTCCTTATTTTGGATATGAGCCCAACAGCATGCCGTCTGTGAGCCTTTCCTCCACCAGCAGCATCAGGGATTGGCACTTTGCTCTGGTATTTCCCTATCATGTTTTAAAGGGCATTGCAAGAAATTCACACCTAAAATTGGTGAAGTCCTTCGTTCCTCTTGGAGCCTTAATCCAGGCTTTCAGGAGCTACTGACCTGGTGGGTGCCAAAAATCACAGCATCCCTGCTGGGAGCTGCCAAGGAGGCTGGTGAGGACCAAGGGGCCAGGAAGAAGGAAGCACATCGCTGAACTGCTATGGGACCCCTCGCTACAGCCATGGATGACCCAGGGGGGAGCTTGTCATCCTCAGGAGGAAATCAAAGCAACCAAAAAAACTCCAACCCAAATGGGGGAGGACTGCTGAGGGAACAGGAGGTGCTGCTGAGCTGGGTGACAGAGGAGCAGGCAACGGGGAGGGTGAGCAGGGAGAACCATGTGGCTGAGCCAGCAAGGAAGATGAGGCTCCCTGGGGGAGGTGAAGGCTTCTGTCATGGTTTAACCCCAGCCAGCAACTAAGCACCACGCAGCCACTCACTCACCTCACCCCCACCCAGTGGGATGGGGGAGAGGATTGGGAGAAAAAAAAGTAAAACTTGTGGGTTGAGATAAGAACAGTTTTATAGAATGAAAAGGAAGAAAATAATAATGATAACAATAAAATGACAATAATAATAAAAGGATTGGAATATACAAAACAAGTAATGCACAATGCAATTGCTCACCACTTGCTGACCGATGCCCAGTTAGTTCCCGAGCAGCGATCCCCCCAGGCCTACTCCCCCCAGTTTATACACTGGGCATGATATCACAGGGTAGGGAATATCCCTTTGGCCAGTTTGGGTCAGCTGTCCTGGCTGTGTCCCCTCCCAACTTCTTGAGCCCCTCCAGCCTTCTTGCTGGCTGGGCATGAGAAGCTGAAAAATCCTTGACTTAGTCTAAATACTACTTAGCAACAACTGAAAACATGGGTGTGTTATCAACATTCTTCTGGTACCGAACCCAAGACATAACACTATACCAGCTACTAGAAAGAAAATCAACTCTATCCCAGCTGAAACTAGGACAGTTTCCTAGGAAGGGTCTGGGGATGGATATCCAGATGCAGGTGGTGCTCCTTGGTTCAAAAGGTGTTTGGATCAGCCTTTCTCCCTGCGTTCAGGTATCGGAGGACACCAAGCCAGATTGTTTGGCTGGGTGTCCCCAGGGAGAGGGGATTGCCAGGGCACTGGTGGCAGGGAGACAGGTGGCTGTGATGCTCGGAGGGAGCCATGAGAGCACCCCCAAGACAGCCTGGCTGGGGGAGAGCAAACAGCCCACACAGCCAGCAGCAGCTCCTGGCTGCAGAGGGCTTCAGCGCCTCGGCATGATCCCAGCCCTGGCAGACCCCAGGTCAGCACCTACATTGCCCAGCTGATGCTCAACACAAGTGTCTCACGATCCAGAGGGTGTGATACAATACGTGCTCCTGCCAGGTGGGAGGGAAGTTACTCTCTGTGCATGTCTTGTTTCTTAGTCCTGTAAGCCACTGCGACTGTTTTCAGACACCGGGTCACATCAACCCATGATCTGGGACAGTACATGTCTTTTAACCTTCTTGTTCAAGCCCAAATCCCAGCCCATGCTCAGGATGGATCTCTCACGAAGGTTTCTTCTCCTGTGGATGTGATGGAGAGTATCAGAGAAAGTAATTCTCAGCATCTCCCCCAGTAATTTCTGCTCAGTGATGGTGGAAAGGAGACCCAGGGCTGGGACAAGATAGATGCTAGAAGCAACCTCTGGCAGGACCAGAACCTCTTCCCTGCACCCACCCCAGTGGGAACTATGCCCCCCTAGACCCTCCTGCCGGGGGCAGACATTGTACTTCTGCCCCAGACCAGGGTGACTGTGACAGGCAGGAGGGCTGGTGGCCATCTCTTCGACCCCAGGGTGTTCCCAAGCTGGGGCTCACTTGGGAGGACCAGCTCTGGGGGACCTGGAAGGGCTTGTGTCCAGCCAGGCATGGTCAGGCTGATCCCATTCCCAGAGCGGTTCCCACCTTCTGCACATCCCGAGCAGCAGGATGAAGAAAAGGCAGAACAAAAACCCTGCGGCAGTGATGACCCGGCTGCTGACCCACTCGCCTGGCCAGGCCGTTCATTCTGGTGGGAGGAAACCTGGGCTGCAGCCAGCTTTGTGTCCTGCAAACCACTGCAAAACTGATTTATATTAAAAATAAAGAGCGCACAATACCAAAGGGTTGGGGTTTGTCTATTAATCTCTCAACAGTCAGCTGCAAACCTAACAAATCCCCTGAAATAGCAGCAGGGAGCTGTGTCCTAGCTCATTCTTCCCTGCCCCCTTTTACAGCTAAAAATAATCAATAACGACGGTCCAAAACAGGGAAACCAAAGCAATTTTACAGGCTGCAGGATCATGACTCATATTTTTACTCTCATGCTGGCTGGGCACAAAAAAACCCATGAGGCTGTGTTTCCCAGCAGCCACAGTAGAAAATCACCTCCGAACTGCCGGGGACCCGGACAGAGGTGTCACGGTTGTTAGGACAAGCTCCTGCATCCCCTCCTTTGCTGTGATCCTGCGGCGAGGCTTTGCTGGGAAGAAATGAAAATAAAAATGACGCAGCCGGGTTGAGAGCGGCGGCGTTATCCCCTCTGCTTTATGCAAGCAAGTGTTAATCGAACCACCCGGGAGCAATAAGCCCTGGGGAGGCAGCGGTGGTTGTTATTCTGCTGGTAATTGCTGTTTTCGGCCACAATAGGCAGCAGAAGAGACTTGTCCAGAGTTTCCTGGAGTGGCAACAGTGTGGAGGGAGGCTTCTGTCTGAATCCCCATCCCGGAGGGGCCACTCTCCTCCCCGGGCAGCCACCCTGCTTGGGTGGGTCCATCCTCCCCGTGCATGTCTGCATGTTGCCATTTTGCCTCAGGAAGCAGCAGCAGCACCAAAGGAGATGTTGGCAATGGCCAAACCCACAGCCTGTTTCCTCTGCAGTGACCACAGTTTGAGAGCTGATAATGAAAACTAGTGTTTCCCACCCGGCTTGCCACCATGCTGGCTCCCACCATGGCCAGGGGGTTTTCTGGGGAGGGAAAGATGCAGCCTCATGTCTCTGTGTTGGCATTGCCGATGTGGGAAAAAGCCCAGTACCTTGGGGAGTTCCCCAGGCTGGCAAAAAAAAAAAGAGCTATATTGCTTCCTTCTGCCCCAAAACAGCCTGTCCTGGGCTCAGAAAGGTGGTGATGTGATGCCAGCACAGCACTGAGTAGTGAACTGACGCATTAGCTCCCACCACACTTTCAGAATGACTGTACCTAGATCCATGTGCTGAGAAACATGCTTTTTCAGTGGCCAGATCCCTTCTCCCCCGCCATGTTTCCTTCCCTGCTGCTCTCTAGCAGTAGCACGCGTGGGTGTGAGGTGGCTGCAACCCTTTGCCATTCCTCTCCGTGTTGGCTTGTTATTGCAAAGGTGGAGGCTAAAAAAATCCAGACCTCTCCATTAAAAAGAAAAACAAATGGAAACACATCAAAAAGAGAAAAAAAAACCAAGAAAAAATAGAGGCCACTAAGGCTGTGGCCAGATTGGTGTGATTTATTCCTTGCCTGCTCGGGAATGCAGTGCCAAGTGGTTGCATGGGTCCCATCCTGATCCCAGCACAGGCTCAGTGCAGAATGATGCTCTTTGCATCAGGTTACCCCCGCTTGAAGCCAGCGTGGCTGGGGTGATGTGCTGGTCTTCAAAAAGACTGACTCGTCGCAGCTATGGGTAGGGCTGGTGAGCCTGCCTGGTGTCATAGCGAAACACCCCATGAAGATGAGGCCGTAGAAGGGACGTCTTCCTGAAGCCCAGGATGCATCTGCCCAGCCCCAGTTAGGCAAGCTCCCCATCTACCCTGGGTTAATACTTACCACATCTTCTCAGCAAGGTCTGTTACATACGTGCTTGCTTCTGATGCTCACGGCACATAGGTAGGGAGAGGGTCACATTGCTGAAACCTTGACCAGATGTGTGCACCAAGCTGGTGGCAGTGACTGAGGGCTGGTGGTGGACTCTGCAGGGTATACTCACTGTCCCACACGCAGACATGCATGGCCAAAGGGCTTCAAAGGCAGAGAGCCAATGCATGGTGCTTGCCTACACCAGATGCATTCAAACATGCTTCATCTGGGCTGATAACCCCCTCTCTTCTCATGTCCTTTGGCCCCACCACAGTCAGTAGCTACTCCAGGAGTCTGGCAGTGCCGTCTCCTTGCAACTCTCTGCATGGGGAAAGGTTTCATTTCCAATGTGCTACCACTGCCACTGGGGTTGCTGGGCACATAGCAAAGCTGGGACTGGAAGGTGCTGGAGAAAGGCAGCAGAGATTGCCGGGGCATGAAAATCCCCTGTGATGCTAGCAAAGAAACTGGAGCTTTGAGGATGATGTTGCAGTCAGGAATCAGTTTAAGAAACAGTGCAAAAGTTCAAATCGAGAACACGTCACTGCTTTTTCTTTTAATGTTATTCCTGGTACAGAGCTACCGCTTCCTGCTCTTGCTGAAGATTTTGACATGGAGGAGAAGCGAAGAGAAATGTTGAAAATCCAACAAACAAATCATAAAAATTAGGACAAAGGCCAGCTCTGAAAGGCTGCAGGAAACACTGCTCTGTACACCCACGTGACAGAACCACCGAGGGACTGCAGCAGCAAAGCCAATAAAAGAGATGGATCCTTCTTACTGCTCTGAGCAGGGAGCAAATGTCTCCCAGATATCATGTCTGGCAGCATCTCTTTGGAAACCATCCAGGTATGAGCCATGACGCTTCCAGCTTCAGCCAAAAGTCAGATATTTTGATGGAAAGCCCTTGGGGAACGGGCTGCTTGGAAGCAACTCATTGCCTGCACTGGTGGCAAAAGTCTGCCTGATTTCAAGGCAAACATGAGCTCACCCTGAAAGGTCTAAAGCCCAGATACTTTGTGCATATTCACAGGGGTGACAACTGGGACCACACTGGCAGCACCACCCCAGGCATCACCCCACCACACATCAGCTCTTTGAGAGAAAATTAGAAACACATCCACTTCCTCCAGCAGGACATTCAAATGGCCACCGCAGCAACACGAATGTCCTCAAATGGTAGACTGGAAGAGCTACCAAAGGGAAATTTCCCCTGCCTTTAGCCTGAACTCTCTTTTGCTTCTGCTAATGACTTCACGTGAAGGAATCCAGATGTTAAAAATGGCAGCCACGCCAAAAAGCTGGCCAGTGTCTGGTGTGTGACGCTTCCCCACTCTCCTGGCTGGCTGGGCTCTGAAGGAGCTTGGGAGCAAAAACCCAGCTGAGCAACAGCTTGCATTAACTGAACAACTGCCAGCAGCCACAGCAACTCCCAAATCAAAAAGAAAAATCTCACCTGGAGTAAACCAGAATGATGCTTGGTTAAAAAAAATAGACTGAGGAAACATCGCAGCTCTTCATGGCTTTGAAAATTAAAATTAAATTAAAAGAGGAGGTATGCTTGGAAAGGGTATTTTTAAAATGGTAGCTTGACCACCACTTCTCTGGGTCTCTGTCCAAAGCAATTGGGCTATGAGTGCCTGCACTGCCACGGTGGGGGCTGGTTCCATCAGTCATCCATGCTAGGCCAGGACTCAATTCATCTGATAACACATATATACGTATTTTTAACAAAGATGTCTGTTTGCAGTGGAACAGGACCTTACATCTCCCGGTAAGACTGGCTGATGTCTATTAACCACCAGCACCCATCAAAAATTCCCCCAGCTGGGGCATTTGTGCTCAACGGGGTGTTGTGGGGCTTGTACAACTTCAAGGCTTCGAGGTCTTCAGCCCCAATTTGGTTGAAAACAGCTCACCCACTGCCACCCTCACCCCAGCAGTGTGCTCACTGTGGAAGAGAGAGAGGGGCTGGGAAGAGTCAACTGCATTCTTTAACTGCAGAAGTATTTCAACAGCTGGGCTTATGGCAAATGACCCTAATGAAAAGCAGCTGCCTTGTGTCTGTAGATAGGATTCTCTCTGCTGCACTTTGCCCTAATAGAGTAAAATCAGAAGATAGGATTTTTTTTATATATATAAAAAGACTTAAAGTCTCAAATCTAAACTTTACTGACACGCCAGCACCATTGGTTGGAGGGGGAGGGTTTAAGGGCAATCATTTACTCAAATTTGTTCACTGGGACTTGAAGCCCACCCAAGGCTTTGCTCTGCCCACATGTATTGGTTTTGTGTGGCAAGGTTTTGGTAGCGGGGGGGTGGGGGGCGTGAGTTACAGGGGTGGCTTCTGTAAGAAGCTGCTGGAAGCTTCCCCTGTGTTCGAGAGAGAGCGAGCCCATACCAGCTGGCTCTAAGACAGACCAGCCGCCAGCCAAGGCCGAGCCAATCAGCGACAGTGGTAACGCCTCTGTGATAACATTTTTAAGAAGGAAAAAATGTTGGGACAGGGAGAAACAGCCGCCGGAGTGAGGAGTGAGAACATGTAAGAGAAACAAGCCTCCGGACACCAAGGTCAGTGAAGAAGGAGGGGGAGGAGATGCTCCAGGTGCCGGAGCGAAGATTCCCCTGCAGCCCGTGGTGAAGACCCTGGTGAGGCAGGCTGTCCCCCTGCAGTCCAGGGAGGTCCACGGTGGAGCAGATATCCATCTGCAGCCCGTGGAGGACCCCATGCCGGAGGCTGTGACCCTGTGGGAACCCCGTGCTGGAGCAGGCTCCTGGCAGGACCTGCGGATCTGTGGAGAGAGGAGCCCACAGAGCAGGTTTTCTGGCAGGACTTGTGACCCCGTGGGGGACTCACACTGGAGCAGTGTGCTCCTGAAGGACTGCACACCGTGGAATGGACCCATGCTGGAGAAGTTCGTGAAGAACTGCAGCCCGTGGGAATGGCCCACGTTGGAGGAGTTCGTGGAGGACTGTCTCCCATGGGGGAAGAGTGTGATGAGCCCTCACCCTGAGGAGGTGAAGTGGCAGAAAATAACGTGTGATGACCATAAACCCCATCCCTGTCCCCCTGTGCCGCTGGGGGGGCTTGGTGGTGAAATCCAGGAGTGAAGTTGTGCCCGGGAAGAAGGGAGGGGTGGTGGGAAGGTGTTCTGAGATTTCGTTTTATTTCTCATTACCTTGCTCTGGTTGATTTGTAATAAATTGAGTTAATTTTCCCGAACTGAGTCTGTTTTGCCCGTGACGGTAATTAATGAATGATCTCTCCTGTCCTTATCTCAATCCGCAAGCTTTTTGTTATATTTTTCTCTCCCCTGTCCAGCTGAGGATGGTGGAGTGATAGAACGGCTTTGGTGGGCACCTGGTGTTCAGCCAGGGTCAACCCATCACACCACGCCTCCATGGCTTTGGTGGGGTTTGGAGCACACAAGCGCCTGCTCCTGCCCTGCCAGCACACTTCAGCTGCTGGGCTGGGAGCTGCCAGGCAAATCCCCGGCTGCCATCACGCGAGCATTTGGGGACAACATCCTTCCCACATAAAGCACTTGCAGGGCAGCGCTGGTTTGGAAGACAACCTGCATCCAAATGCCTTGGCATCTGCAAAAAAAGCTCCACACAGAGCTGTCAAGTTACCTCAAACAGCCTTAAATATCTTTCCCCGCCTCCAGTCGCTCTGTAAATCCTACTGGCAAGAGAGATACACTTTATATCACACCAACCTCTTCACTCCCAGCCCTCCCTTGCCCTCCTGGGCTGGTTTCTCTGCCAGGTCCCTCCTTGTTGGGCTCCCAGAGCTCTGGCTGGTGGCTCAACCCCAGCCGTGTTTGCATTGTACAGCCACAGAGAAATCCAGCTTAACCTTCCCCACCGAGCAGGCGCTCATCCTAACATAAACTTGTCCATGATGTGAAGTGAATGTAAGCTGGGGCTGCAGTGTCTGCCCACGCCCAACCATCTCCATCCAGGACAACAGCAGGTGCTCCAGCGGTCAGTCCTGTGGACAGAGATGGACAGAGCAGCAGAAGCCTGTGTGAGAAGTGAGGAGCGTTGCCGTGGGGCAGAGCAGCTTGCCCATCCCATCCCTCCAGGCACTGGGGCAAAACACCTACCAATTTCCAAGTGGCCTTTCCTTCCCAGGCGGTTACACAGCCAGCAAAACCAGCTGAGAAATGGCATTTACTGTTTTCTCCAAGGGTATGGTCTCCTGTGGAAGGAAGGAGTGAGAACCAAAGCATTACTGATGTAAACCTCAAGTATTAGGTTAATAGCAGACACATGAGCAACGAACATGGCCACCACCAAGTGACACCAGCATCCTCCCTTTCTCCACTCATTTCTTCTTGCTTGAGAAGTTGGCAAGTTATCTGCAGAGCCAGAGTTACTCTTGCTTCAAATCCTGAGCTTTAAGACTGTTGTTCTGGGGAGCTCCATCAAAACAAAGACAACAAAGTAAATGAGCACTGCCTACATGCAATGGCTTGTTGTGAAAATGAGGAAAATAATTATCTTCTGTGCAGTTATTAGAGAGTTGGTGTTCTTGCATGTTATACTGCTGGTAATTGCTAGGAATTTTGTATATTAAGAAAACAAAGATTTTTGGGCTGGCTCCTGACAATGCTATTGAACATGAATATAGGAATTAGCACCAGGTGAGGCCAATGGTCCATCCAGCCCTATCTTCACCTCCAACAGCGGTCACGAGCAAACAACCAGGGAAGAGTAAGAACAAGGCAATCATGTAAGGTATTTGCCCCAAAGTGCTCTCCTACCTTCAAATGGTTTCAGCTCAGAGGTCTTCTGAGCCAGATGTAATTTCTGCTCGGTGACACTCGCTACATAAATACTGCGTTCCTGAAGTAGACCCCCTTTTTCAAGTACTTGCCCAGTTTCCCCTTGAGCCTGTGTAAATGTTTAGCATACAAAAATCCTCAGACAGGTAGCTCCGTGGATCCACTGCCTGCTGCGTGTAAAAAACCAGCTGGTTTTTGTTGTGCTTCTTGCTCTGGCTCCCTTTGAAGACCCCTGCTTCTTCTTTTCCACTCATAATTTTGTAGCTCTCTATCATGCCCCTCTTCAGTAATTTCTTTCTAAATCCAAGACTTGTACCTTACATAGACTGGAGCTGCTCAGCGTGAATCCTTGTTGTCTCCTTCTGCACCTTTTGCAGTTCTCCTCTGTCCTTTTTAGATGAGGAAACCCAAACCGCATGCATTATTGAAGATACAAATGGACCATGGATTTACAGAGTGCCATAAAGACACTCTATCCCTTTCCCTGCCATGTTCGGCGTGCAATTGGCTTTGACCACTTCCCACCACTACCTGCAGCAACCCCAAGATCCTGCTCCGGAGCAGCACTAGGTTACACTACCTTCTGCCCATGCTGTGCCATCTTCCACCTATCTTCCTTCATATCTACCTCCCATTTTACTTGGACTCTGGCAGTCCTTCTGAACTTCCCCCGTGTCCTCCTCACCACCACCCTCAGAAGCTTCATCTCACAAGCAAGCTGTCCCATCCCACTGCTCACCTCCAATTCAACATGAATAGATTGAAGATCATGTTGGTTCCTGTAAGAAATTGTCCTACGTTCACCTGCCTAGGACTGAAGAGGGTGAGTGAGAAGCAGAGGTCTAATTTGTTACAGATCATTTGGCTCTTCTCAAAAATGTGTGTCTCAAATCCTTACTCTTTTATTCTCAGAGCAGGGCCCAACATGTGCCCAAGAAGTTAGGGACAAAAGCTGTTCACTGAATTTTTACCTATATTTATATAGTATGTCTAAGATGCTCTTTTCCTCCACAGTAACTCCATGAGTCAGTGTGGAAGCATCTTGGAGCTAAGTTTCAGAAGTTATCCTTTTTCCCCAAAAAATGTCAGCCCAGGAGGATATGACACAGCTGGTAAGAGCACCGAGCTCTTCTAATTCTATCTTGTTTCTTAAATACCAGACTATTTTTCCTCCAAGGGTGTGTTTATAAAGATTTTCAAATCTTAACATGAACAAAAATTCCCCGGAGTAGAGGCTGGCACAACGCCACGCTATGTATCATTATAAAAGACAAATTCCAGACACTGGGATATTCAGAACAGACCAGAAATAAAAGGAAGAAACACAGGGGGAATTTAAAGGGAAGTAGGTGGGAGGGATGTTTTATAGAACATTAAAGCAGCACTCATGTATTTAAGCAAACGCCGAGTGACTACATGAAATGCCGGTTGTAGCATTTTTCTTTTGCACAATTTGGGCCCTTTCATTTCACTGATCTCCCTTCTGGGGATAGAAACAATAACGTCAGCCCCAAAGCACCACATTTATCTGCTCACCCTCACAGAACTACAGCCACATGGGTATTCTGGCAGTCGTTTAGCCCCTGGAGACATGCAAGGTGTAAACATAAATTGTATCTAGAAATAAGCTATCCACAGTGTTTTTGAAACCCCTGTGCTTCACTTGAAATGATGGAAGAGATACAGACCCAGAGGAAAAAAAGCCACTCGTATTTCTGTATGTCAGTTTTCCACGAGGTTTTTCTTGGGATACAGGAGTGGGCCAAGGTTCCTGCCTGCAGCTCCCAGTTTGCCACTGACCCCTTCCAGCTCTGATGACCCTGGCTGCCCCTCAGCAAACTGCAGGCCCTCCATTTACAAAAAACACTCCCACACCAAGCTTTTTCATCTTTGTTTACATACCCTCCTTCCCACTCTCCTCTACAGAGGAGTGCAGGAAGCCATTTCAGCAATCCTCAATCAGCAAGAGCAGTGTGGTGGGTGAAGTCCATTGTTTACGACTTCAGCTGATGAGACTGCGTGCAGCAGCATTCTTGCCCAGCTGGATTGCTGGTTGAAGTGCCCAACTGCTTTATTACAGATGTGATGTAGGTCTGAAATTATGCTGACCTCTAATGCTTTTTTCCTAGCCTGGTGAAATTGGGAGGGGTGATATCTTTATCATTTGGGCTTCTCCTATTTACTGCAGCGCTTTAGGACACAACCCTGCACACTCATCAGTTAAGAAGGGATAACTCTACCGGGTTACATAGGAGCCTCCTCTCTACAGACACTTTGGGGATGAATGTAAATAGGATGGCATATAAAGACGTATCTTCTCTAGCATACTTCCCATTTAGCAAACGTGGCTTAAGGATTTCCTGAACAGAAAGCTGTGCTATGCGTAACAGCCACAAGACAAAGCTGTAGTCCGAGAGTCTCCCTACCCCCATTTGACCTCTGCAATCTCCTACAGAGATCAAAGTTCACTGATGTCCTCTCCTGGTTTAGACAAGGGACAATACAGTGTCGCTGAATTCAACCACTGCTTTCTCTGCAGAGAGGTTCAACTGCAGCAGTTTCCCTTGTTTCTCCAGGCAGGAGGCACGGGGACTCAGAGAGTTACCCAACACAAAATAAACAGGGAATTCATTTCATCAAGTGCCATTATTCATTGGAGGCACGAAAGGCAAAGGACTGAATCATAGAGGTGGGGAATGAAGAACTCTTCTAACTATTAAGTACCATTAAAAATTTCAGTGCAAAACTCATCCATGTAATTAGGTCAGTATTAATTACCCTGAGTGAATGATTCAGATCTCTCTGGCATTAAACACCAGCTACATACAACAAACATCCTACAACAGGGAAAATCCCCAACAGACCACCTGAGAACAAGCAAAAATAAACCAGGGGAAAGGATATTACACTCTTAACCACCCAACTGAGAGCAGAACCAGGAGGTCCACGTTCTCTCCTGCACAGAGTAGGGGAAAAACATGTGCACACGTGAGAGGACCCTCACGTGTGGTGGAACCTCCTGGGAAGTAGGATAAAGGACCAGGCATCATCTGAGAATTACTATTCTGGGTCCATGCCAGTTCCTCCTCCCAAGACGCAGGCACATATTTCACTTTTCCTTGAGCAGAGAAACTTTCTAGCACGCAGCTGCAACTATATCATACAGTATGGCTCAGGCAACACAAGAGAGCTGGAAAATACGACTAATTTTGGCATATGCAAATGCAATTTTGGTGGAGCAAATAATAGGAAATCAGTTCCAAAGTTAGATCAAAAGTGAATGTTTTGAAAAAGTTTGAAGTGTTTCAATTAGAGGTCCAAAGACAACTCCTCCATAATGCCCCTACTGTGGCATTCACTTTCCAGCAGCTCTGAACCCAATTTTCTCACACATAATATTCTTTCACTTGTAGCTAAATGTTTTATCTTGCTTTCTGGTGAGGAAGAAAGGACAGGAATTAAAAATCAGGAAGCCAGAGGAGAATAAACGGATAATCAGCATCAAGTTAGAACTGCTGACACATATCACATGAAGGTACATTCCACTAAGAGAAAAATCTCTGTGCAACGCATCCTGTAACCAGTAACTGACTACCTGCAAAACTTTCAATTTTTCCTGTTATACTTTGTTACTAAAAGATCACAAGGGCATCAGGTTTAAGTTCTATCACTGATGGCTGTACTACCAACACCCACTGGGGATAGTCCATTCCAAAAAGATATAGATAGTAAAATAAAGATACCCTTTGTGCTAAATCCACATGCTGTATGGATTCTCAGGGGGCAACACCTCCCTCGATGCATGTTTTCCTCCATGCCAAGAGTGCTTCAGTAGCACTGCAGGCTTTTACAGAGTAGGCATAGAAGATGCAGGAGAACAGTGATAGTATACCATACGTACATGCTAGTTCTCACACTGTTGCTGCAGGTCTTGCACAACACAGTGTTTTGCTCAAAAGCAAGTTGCTACTGCACAAGTCAATTCTTCAAGCTTTTAGGCATAAATTACTGGCTTTGATAAGGAAGGGGGTTTAGTACTTGTGTCCACTCCAAATTGCAATGAAGAGAGGAGACAGCTGACTAATGACTTTCTCATTCTTGGAGTGCCAGATACCAAATTTTCATACAGCACTTAATTATGTTGCAGAGCTCTTTGCCAGAGCATGCAGTAAGTTACAAAAAACCAGACAAATTCTTGGAAGATATTTTTGTTGCTTGTCAGTAACCACCATAATCTAGAAGCAATGACTAAAGGCTCTCCCGAGCTACCAGAAGCATTTTATGTTTCCTCTCAGGGGCTTAAAGGACTAATCTAGCCTTGGTTTGGCCCAATACAGCTCTTTCTCAAGTGTAAGTTAGAACAACCCAGGTTATATTTATACAGAGAACGGATGACTGCTCTAATAACAAGTTCTCAGACTAGTTCCAATGAGGAACCTCTCTGAAATCTGAAGGACACAAACAAAGCTAGGTTGTGCAGCTCGCCTCTCTTGAAACTCACCCAATTTCTAGGTATCGTAAAGCATGGCTTATGTTTCAACTTTTTTGATAGCGATATTCATCATTATCTTAATCTAAACATCATTAATATTTTTGCTGAGCACCTGGGATTGTATCAAAACCATGTAGGATAGGATTAAGAAAAACAGAACAATTCACTGGGCTCTGTGGCATTTACTTCACATAAGCAGAGTGGTCAACAACTAACAAGATGATGAAATTTTCTCTCTCAGGTCTCTTGGGCAGCTGCCAAACCTACATCTAAAGCAGAAGTCTGTTTCCTCACATAACAAAAAGATTGAGGGGAAAGAAAGAGAGACAAATTCCTTTGGTTTTACATCTTAAAAAAAAAAGTATTCCCTCACTTGACACTGTGCATAACAAGGGATCCATCTTAGTGAGGGGTCATTTGTTCCTTCAGCTTAGCCTATGATTTCCTACCCTGGCTGTTGCTTACCTGTAGTGGGGATTCCCACCCACCCCCACCCCTTTTTTTTTAAAAATCATTTGTATACGTTTGAATATGGGACAATAAGAAACACAAACCATGATGCAGGTTTTGGAAAAGAAGAACACAAGGGGTCTCTAGGTACACAAACATGCTTCTATTTACTTCAATAATGTTCTTGAAGAATATTTCAAATCTCAGTAAAATTTTGGTCTAAAATTGGATATTTTTAATCTCACCTCTACTCACAAGGTGAGCTTTCAGGTTTGACTTCTGTAAAGAGTTGACAGATGCTAGCCTCCCTACTTGGCTGAGTAGTTATATAGACCCAAGTGTTTCCAGCTCTATTACAACAGCTAACAATTTAATGTTACAGGATACCAGGAAAAAAAAAAAAAAGCACGAAATGTAACAAAAACATTAAGAACTGGAGTGATCCTACAGGTAAGAAAACAGGAAAGAAGTGACCTGAAGGATGATATCGTTTTCTGAAGTTACAACTCAAATGTATTGTACAAATGAAAGGCTTGTGTTCTTAAAAGGAAGTCACAGCTTTTATGGAGAGCTTTCAAATACTCATCACACATGCATTCTTGCTGGTCTGCTGGCATAACGTATATGTGGTGTCCCCAAAAGACAAAATTCAGACTTGTCATGAGATAACTGACTTTTCTGGAGGAGGAAGAATATCAGTGGTGGTGGTAAGAGTAGTGGGAAAAATAGATGACATTTCAGCAACACAAAGAAACACAAATTAATGAATCATGTATAACCCCCTCACACAGCAGAAACAGCAGAAAGCAGAATTCAGTCAAAATTTAGCCAGAGGGGATGGAGGAAGAGGGGAAAAGGACACAAAAATACAGCCGCAACCAATAGTAAGCTGCAGCTCTTGGCTTTAAAAGCTAACAGGATCTTTAGGGATTATTTCTAACCCTTGTAGAAACTCTCTCCAAATGTGCCCAGGGCAGTTTTGTTTACAGAAACAATGGCAGTGACAGCAGAAAAGCTAACTTCAAAATCAGAAAGTTTACAGTTTGATTTGCAGCTCAGCACTTGCCCCCCCACATCCCCTGCTTACTCCACTGTTTGAAACAGTTTGAATCAGGCTCTTACAGAAGTCAGTGTTGTTGTTGTTGGTGGTTTTTTTAAAAGCTGAACTCCCAGGTGAATTCCCAGTGAACACTGTCCAAACCGCCTCTTTCCTCTATAGTCCAAGGGTCTGTCAGTGAACATGAAGCCACAAAATCATCAAGTACCTTAAGACTACTCTGTCTGAGGGAGTCAAAATCCATCTGCTAGAGAGGAAAAATCCATCTATTCCAGTGAATCCAAAGTGGTGTTTGTCAGTAAACCTTGAGGTTTACTGGAAAGGGAAGCACTTTGTCTCCAGCTGAGACAACACAAGATGGAGAGGACAAAGACATGACGACAACAGGCAAGAAAGATGGACACATTTAGTTGGGCAGCTTAGCAGCAAAGACTGGAAATGACACAGGTCACTAGTTGAACAAGCAGAGGTTAAGTCAAGGAACCTAGAAATTATAGGACTGATTTGGAATTTTCTCTTTATAAAATTTGAGACTGCAAATTTCTATCTTAATAGATCTTTGACAGGAAATTCAGTATGCATTCATATTGACTCCCCCCTCTCAGAAGAGAGCAGGGTAAAACAGAGAGAAGGGCCTGACCTAAGATCAGTAACTTTACAGAACTCAACCAACAGCAACCGGAGAGATCCCAAAAAGCAGAGATCCCATCTCTTCATTGTCCTTCAGGGCTGAATTAATTCCCTTTGAGCCACCACAAAACTGACATCCCAATATACCTGCGGTCAGAACTGAGTGACACTTGCCAGGCCTCTGCAGTCGTACCACATACCAGATATGCTACTGCTGACCTGAACAGAAAATTTGGGCTGTAAACTTACATGGTCAAGTTCTGAGGCTTCCCTCCACAGTTCTTCAGAGAGCAAGGATGCTGCATGTTGCCAAGTGTCCCAGCCCCTGCAGCAGGGAAGGGTGCTGAGTTATAGGCACATTAACTCATGGTCTGAAGTCCTTAGGCTGGAGTGCAATTAAAAAAAAAATATATAAATGCAATAACACACAAATATAGGAAAACAGAGCAAAATTTGAGATCACACTCAAGTTCCATATTTGATCATACAGATCAAGTTCTATACTTGCATAAATATTAACAGACCCTGAAGTGAAGGCTGACACACCAAGACCAGCTTATGTCCAATTCACCTTGTTCGGTCAGATGTTAGATATTGACAAATGAAACCAGACTGTAAATCCTTTGAAAAGGCTGGCATGCCAACTCCACAAGGTGCTGTTCAGCCATACCTCAGCAGAGTCTAGCCAGAGTTGTTTGTTTAAACACTACTTTGAGCAGGCTGGGCCAATACAAATATTATAAACTGTGATTAGCAACCAAAGACCTGATCTGAGCACAAGAAAAGAAAAACTGACCTGCTCAGTATTTCATCACCCCTGACATTTAGAAAATTTGCTTAAATCTCTCAGCATACAGTTTGTAACATGATGTGGAGCTACAGGAAAACAAGACAACAAAACGTTCCTGAGAGATTAACATCAACACTGGTTCTTTCCAACCCTGTCTTCATTCAACTTTCCTTCTTGAGAAAACCACTAGCAGATGTCTCTCTGCATAGCATGAGGCTTGTTAGCCATGACTTGGCTTCCAGAACTGCATTTGCTTTACCAAGTTCTCACTCCCACTCCTGTTCTCATCTTCATCCAGCAAGGAAGAAGGCAACAGCTTTAAAAAGTTAGAGGAAGAGGCTGAAGAGAATTTGAAGAGTGATGTTTTATGCTCATTCCTCCTTTCAGACCACCTCCCTGCATTATCTGTAAAACGGATCCATCAAGCAGCTCTCCCTGCCCTATTTGCTTGCTAAATTGGTTTCATGATTATTCTGTGAGAAGGAAATAGTTCAGTGTAGACATGAGCTCACTTGGATTGGTGCCCTCAGGCAAACACAACTACAGTGGAAATCTTATGCATATGAGGTGTAATAAGCCGGAAGGGAAAGGAGGCCAGATTGCAGGAGTAAACTGCTTACCGTAAGCTAGATCAGCACAACAGCAGCACCAGATAAGAGCTAGATTGCTCATTACCACATCACAAAGCCCAAAATTAAGAATTACCTGCATGTGGACCCTTGTTGAATTGCATACCTATTGCAAAAAAGGTTTACTAAATTCTAGTCTGCATCTTTCTTGTATTCTCCAGCCAAAACTCTTCTGAAGTTTGGCTTTCAGTGCTCCCAACACCGAAAAGCAGAAAGGATTGTCAGGAATTCTCTTATCACCAGTCCTGTCAAGTGGTACATTTCACTCAAGCCTACATAATAAAATAAAACCGGGTAGGGGGAGAAGGGATCCAAGGCTAAGTGCATACATTCCAAGTAACCGACTGGGAGAAAATCTTTTGTTTAGAAAAAAAAGGACTCCATCCTCTAGAAGATAAACATTATAATTTGTGCATTAATTATAGCTCATTTACCTTCCTTATCCAAAGGCCTGTGTATTTCCTCCTCCCAACTGGATTTAGAAGAAAAGGCCTGAGCCTTTATACAAACAAGCTAATGGATTCTAATGGCTTACCCTGATGCAATGTCATTTAATCACAGCAGCACTTCATTTTCCCTGCTGTATTCAGGGAAGGGAAGGGGAAAAAAAAAAGGGAAGACTGCATCCACATTCAACTGTCTCATCTAAACACCTCTCATTTCAGTTTCCAAATTCCATTATTACCATTATTCCCACTGTAGTCAATTTTTCTCATGCTTTCATCTTAGGAGACTCTTTCCTCTCCCTTAAATTTAAGAAAAAAAATTAATCCATCTTTAGCTCCCTGTATTTTTCAGATCACTTTTCACTAAGTAATTCCAAAAAAGTAATTCATGTATTTGTTTTACAGTAGTTACCAGTTTTTGCTCATGGTTCCTCAACTCTAGGTTTACTTCACAGGAGAACAGTCCATATTAAAAAAAAAATTATTCCTGATTTAATTACATTACTTTCACTTTTCATTTAAAGTACCTAGTACTCAAGCTATGCTCCAAAAGCCAGGAACTGGCAACCAGAAAAAAACCCAACAAACCAACACCAAAAACACCAAGCCCCAAGAAAACACAACCAAACCAACCCAGATACAACAACCTAATACTGTATCTGCTTTTTAAAGACTTTTCACCTTCCATTTCCCAGCTGTCCCCAAATCCCATTCCCACCACGTGTTGTTTCTTTTGGTTACATTCTGTTCCCCTATCTCTGTTTTATTTATTTTGCTTAATCTTTACTCCACACGCTCCGAATTCTTTGTCAAGATAATTCTTTCTCTGTGAGAGTGGACCAGAGACCAAATCAGACAGTACAGTCACCGGTGCTTTTCCACACCCAGTGTAAAAAAACCTAGTCTGTCCAATTTCTTCTCCAGTACCTTTTACCTATTTAGTCCACCAGGGCCACCTGCTCAGTCTTTTCCTCTCCCCTCTTTCTCTTCTCTAGTCACTTCAGATGGCAGGTAGATGCTTTCTCACAGCACTTCTCCTTAGCAAGGACCACTCAGTCTGCTCTTCCTTATTCTCAGCTGTGTTGTATACAAGAGGCCTGTTTTTAACCTCATGGTTACACAGGAAGGGTATAAAATAAATAATTAATGCTGGCACTCCACCAATCCCACCCATTTCACTTACAGGTTAATATCACATGTGCACTCCACCCTATGTTACTCATATGATTAAATTCTTGGGCTCTTTCCCTATCTCTCTTTTTTCTGCAACCAGCTCTTATTATGTTTGATCCTTCCCTGGAACTCATCACCAGGTTTAGTGCTCACTTGCCTCTCCTCTGTCCGCCCCCCCCCCCCCCCCCCCGTCTCTGCTCACCCACAGTGCCCTCCTTTTTCCTTTCTCTCTCAGCCACGAAGACTCTTAATACCACATCTCTACTTGCATTCCCCATCATAAGCATAACTTCTTACCTTTCACTTGGCCCAAACTCTTGACAAAAATCCCACTAATATTTAGAAAGAAACAGGGTGCTTAGCATGGCTAGGAAGAACAGAGTAGGAAGTAACACATGTACAGTAAAACCTGCAGCTCTTTCAGAAAGGTGTAATTTCTCATGAGGAATGACAAAGCACAGGGCCAACCCTCATGGCACAATACCAGAGCACAGGATGTCTTTAATCTATCTATCCTGGGGTCAACATGAACATCTACAGAACCCAGAGGTAGAAGACCAGACCACCTCACCTCTCCCCGAACAAAAAAAGCACATTTGTTCTTCAAGGTGAACAAAGGAACAAGAGAGCAGGTGAAGAAGCCAAAACAGCTGTAGCTGCCAAGTTATTTCAAACAAAAAACAGACCAAAGTGCTGGCCATTCAATCCATTCCTTAACTCCTTTCAATTGTACAAGCAGTGTTATTGTACAGGCAATTATTTCTGTACGTACTATTCTTCCTAGGGCACTTAATGCTCCCTTGCTTTTGCCAGTTGTCCATCTATTACAGCATCTAACAAATTCATGCACAACTGTGACAACATTTTCTTGATAGTCGGCTACATAAGCATTAGAGAGAGTTGCCGAACAAAGCCTTTTGCTTCTGAACTGCTGAAATGCACTGTTATTGAATACCATGCAGTAGAGTGCAACTGCTCTGTAAGTCAACATTATGACTTAAATGAAGCATTACAAGAAATATTTAAATCACATTTTATTTTTCAAATTCAAAAATAACAATTAGTTTTATTTAACATGTTACACATCTCACAGATTTAAAATATCATGCTCTATTTAAATATCTGAGTGACAACACTATACAAATAAAATGTTACACAAAATATATTTAAGAAAATGTTTTGGTCTTCAATCTGAACAATAAATAGACAGGCACTTCTACATATACAAAGGAAGCAATCACTATTTAGAATAACTCTTATAAGCAAGATGTGGAAATACAGAAGATCTGAGTTTCGATAACATGTTTAACTCTACATGAGACATCATGCAACTTCAAAGTTTGTTTCAAAATTCAAAACTCTTAGGATCTGCACAATTCTAGATTTACTACCACTTTATAGGAGGTCCAAACCATGCTTTCGTAAGCAATGTGCAATTTCAGTTATTTGTATCAAATCAAGCTACCTGATCACATTTAGTGCCAAAACAGAAAACAAGGACTGACCAGAGTAGCTTTTCACATAAATAACATGAGCAATAAGTCAGCTTTACTGCACATAAGCTCAGGGCAGGGGGCAGACCTACTTCTATCTACTGTCCAGCCCCAAACAAAATCTGTTCTTCCTTTTCCTTACATATTCAGCTCTTTTATGGGGTGTTTCAAACAGTATTACGTTTTTTTTTTAAAAAAAAAAAAAAAAAAAAAAAAGAAGCATAATCTAATAAAAGGGTAAATCCTTCAGACACAAGCACGCTTTGCACAAAAGATCATAAGTAAAGGAGAAAATACTGTTCCAGGGTGCAAAAAGACTGAATACTATAAATTAAAAAAATTCAATAGTTAAAGTCTCATAAGAGCGTTTCATATTTAAACTACATTCCTCCAATTTGTGAATTTTCAATTTACAGTGGTTTCCACACACCCACAAACAAACACTACTCAAGGAAAAATTGTCTTCCACCATCACAAATAATGAAAGATGCATTGTAGTAGGCAATCCCTGTTTCCAATACAACTAACCAGTCACTGACAGCTAGTTACATCCTTGAAGTTCTTTTTAAAATTAATTTAAGACAAATATTGAAACATAATGACCACCAGGACAGTGGAAAAGTCAGGATGAAGTCTTCGTCTTCAAGCCATCTCCTCAAATTTTAGTATTATTCTCATTTTCAAAAGTAAAGGAAAAAGTTTCCAGAGAAAATTAAACTATTAAACAGAGCTTCAGTGGTCCACCAAGAAATTCAGACCCAAACTTGGAAATTTATTTGGCCTTAAGACACTTATGCACATTACTTTAACAATTTAAGTGTGGATCTTGCAAGCGTGTCCAAATCTTAATCATTTCTTGAGGTTTTCTACTATGTACTAACATTAAGTTTGTGTAGGAACATATGTTATTTCTGTATTTCTCTTCAATATCAAATGTTTTGAAGCCTTTGTGTTTTTCCGGAGCAAGCCCAAGCTTCTGAAGGCACATTCCAGTATAAACATCATCAATTGGGTAAAGAAGTACCTGGTCAGATGCATTATTCAGTCTTAATGCCAGATCACCGGAGTACAGAAACCCACCGCCTCCTGCATATGGAGGATATGAACCTTCATAAACACTTTCTGGGATGTAGTACTTCAATTTTTTTTCTCTATGAGGTCCAGCATCTTTGATCACATCACCTATAAATAAGTCTTTGGCTTTGTCCTTTGATAAGCTCTTCAAGTAATCCAGGATCTGATGGGTATTCACAAAAACATCATCATCACCCTTAAAAATAAACTGGACATCTGCGCAACTGCTGCTGACCCACTTAAGAAACAGCACCTCTTTCAGAGTTAAATTGAAGAAAGTGTCTCTGTAGTTCCAGAGCAGAATGTCTTGGTGGGTTTCACTCTCAAATTTTATCATGTCTGAAAGATCAGGAAAATTATCCTCTGGTGGTGTCTGTCCAAGTAAGAAGACCCGTTTGACTGTCATATCCCCTGATTTTATTTCCTTGCCCCAGGATTCCCTAATTGCTTGCCTTCTATCAAAATGGGGTGTAAGTGACTTAATAGCCAGCAGCAGAAAAGGTTTATGTTTGCACTTGTTTGGCTGATCCATTAATAATGAATAATTTCTACATCTCAAATAAAGTAGAAAATCTTTGAATCTGTCTGGCAAGTTTGCAAAGTCACTAACCTCTGAAGGTACCCACGGGTCAGGGTCACAGGAACTGAGAACACTCGAGTTAGAAACTAAGTTCTCTTCCACAGTCATATTGGAAAGCAAAGTCAGAATAGGGTTGTACAGCAGTTCAAGCTTCTGTTGCTGTTTGTTCCAATAAGCTTTGTGAGGAGTGTATTTTCTCCAAAATTTGCTGCGTGGTATAATAACACGGCCTTTTGCATTCTTCTCTTGGCTGCCACTTTTTGAGACTTCCACAATCACATAAATAAAAATGTTTACCATCATCAGAATTCCCAGCAGCTTTAATCTCCTGCGTCCAACACTCATTTCTCATATCTGGAAAGACAAGGGAAAAAAAGACAGTTTTTCAGCCTTCTGCCTGTCAAGTTCTCGATCTCATAAAAATGCAAACTACTGTCAGATGAAGAATGTGCAAGTTAGCAGCCTAAAAACCAGAGTTTACCTACACCCCCCAAAAAAGCAAAGCTGATCTACCTCTAATACATGCACACCTACAGCTAGTAGGGGTTTGGTGTTTCATCAGCAAACAAGAAGCTGTTAAGAATGTAAAATTTCCATTTGGTACATAGGAATTTTACATAGCATTTCAGTGTGTCTAAATTAGCCAGCAGTTTTTGCTCCTCATTTAAGTCTCCTTGAAACACTTGACTGTATAATAATTAGAATCTGAGCCCTCAGCTTGGCAAAGGCAAGCAAAGAAACTTTTTTTTTCTGCTAGTAATGTGAACTTAAGGGTATAGAATAAATTGCTATATGATAAGGTCAGTTATTTTTAAATTAAGTTTCAAGCTTTTATACTTGCACTTTTATACCTTTCAACTACATAATAGGCAGAGCTGAATTTTAAACCATACTATTAGTTTCTTTCCATTTCACTTGGTTGTTCCTTGGGAGAGAGGCTGACAAAACTGGCCAGCTGCATTGCTGGTATTCAGATCTCTGCACACAGAACAGAACATGCACTTTGATATTTTTTTTCTATCCAACTGGAAAAGGAAATGAATGGCAGCAGAAAGTGAAAGTGTAATTATTCCTAGGAAGGAAAAAGAAACTGAAGAGAAATCAAAAAAGGAGGGGTTTCCCATATATGTAAGACCAGGAATAGTAAGTGTGCCTCTCCTTGTTGTAGCAAAGGTTATTCTGTGACCCATCTCCAGTTTTTACTGAGAGAGAAAATGAATCAACCCCTCTTTCTTCCACAGCTGTCAGAATGAAAGGTGCACAGTACAAGGAGCAACATGAAAACAGCATGTTCCTCTAAAGTAGTGCTTACCAAACTGTTTACTAGCCCAGGGGTATGTCAATGTACAAGCTACACAAAATTTAACAAGCCATTCTAAATCAGACTAGAAAATAACTCAGAATTAATAAGGAAGCTAGTAAGACTACATTTAAGTCTGATACGGAACTCATTGTTGAAGAGACTTTCATTTGCCAGGAGTATGAGTCATTATCGGAAGACCAGAAAAACCTAATGAAATAAAGGATTCGTAATCACTGTTGAAAGCCCAGCTGTAAACAACGCCTCAGAGGTCCTGAAGTCACAGAGCAACAGCAGCCAGGAAGGTACACTTGAGAAGTACACCTTGTACTTGCTCTTCTTTTCATTTTATTTCCAACCATCACTAGACACCTCAGCTAGTCTGACCCTTGGTCTCTTCTGGTTTGACCAGTCATACTTCCTTTTACTCCTCAGCAAGTTAAACACAAAATTTAGTAAGAAAGCAGCAGGTAAATAATCAGTAATATTTTTTTTTTTTTCTCATTTGACCCCTGCATTCTCATTAAATCCAAAGCAGGGGGACGGGGGAGTATTTTTGAATTTAAATAAAAAGCCACTCCTAGAAACAACAGACTGCTCAGAGAAAAATCCCTACTCTCCTTTCATTTGACCTCATGTACCATCTGTGTATTTATCTTGTATATGCTCAGACCTGATCTACTTTATTTAATGGCCTGTTCTCAGTCAGCTATGAAGTTTGCTGTTCTAATTTAAAAGTAGTTTTCTTCTATACCTCAAAGACAAAAACATACTTGTGGTCAGTGCCATCATTTAAGCTGAACAGCTGAACTGTTAAAAAGCACTGGCTAGCCACACAGAGTTCAAAGAAACTTTATCTTCCTCTTTCAACTGCCACAGCAACTTCCACTAAAAAAATTATATACTATTTTTCTTCACTTCCCTTTCAGTACACTCAAAAATACTGGAGAAGCAGCTGTCCCGTGTTTTGTACTATTCCATGCAGTTCAGCATGCACACCAGTGCTTATCTACCCTGTCCTCTATAGCACTTCTCACTAGAACAACAAATGACGTGGGATTTGACCTATGATCCCAGGACTCCTGAGACAACGGGGTCTAGCTAACAAACACAGGGTTGTCAAGAGCTCAGCCCGAGCCTGATTTTCCAGGATATGTAGCACCACACACAGCTTTTCTGTCACAGCCCCCAGCTACTAAGCTGGGAGTATTCAACACCTCTGTAAGTCATCTGGATGCTTGACCTGAGATAGGGTTCCTACACAGAAAAATCTCCATTTACTCTTAGACTTGGTAGAACTTTTAATCAGAAAATGTAGGAGTCTGGCAAGATGACAGCAGTTCCATCACATAAAGCACAGTAAATGCTATCAGTCCCACATGTAAATACTGCCAGTATAATTTTCAGTCTCCTTTTTAAAAAGCTATCCAATATTGGTAATAGTATTTCTGAGAAAAGATAAGTAACAAGTGACATTCAATATAAAACTCTTATTTGTGTAAGACATGAACACCCCCCCCAATTTTGCATGAAAGCATTCTTCTCTTCTGTAATCAAAAGCTATTCTACGTGTGTTTTTATCAATTTGTTAAGAACATAACTCATTAAGAGTATCATACCAACACTAAGGGCTACCAAGTAAAAAAGGGATAAAAACTGCTTTGTTAAAGTGTCCTTTTCCTAAACTGGGCAGACAGGTTGTATTAAACACTCATTCATATCATTAGATCAAGGTTCCTGAACTTAAAGCAAATAGAAAACAATCAGACTTCAGAGAAACTATTTCTATAAACTGAAATAGAATCCTCAATTTTGCAATTAATATGTATTAGCTTTAACCACTACACTTGAAGACAGGAATTGATAAAAGGATGCCAGTTCAGCAATTTCACATCAAGTGAACTGGATTTATCACAAAGCACAGTATTACAACCCTCATCGCAACAGGGCGTTGTGCGGTGTGTGCTGCATTTGTAATGTTGTTGCTACTAGGGAGTTGGGAGTTTTTTGAGGGTTTTTTGGTTTGTTTTTTTCCAAGTGAACACCCACAGCCCATGTCTCAATGCAAAACTAATTTCTTCATCTGCTTTGCTGACACTGCAGTGATTGACCAAAGTGTCAGCATGATGGAGATTTTGTGCACTGGGCAGCTTGCTAAGTAGCGGCAATGTAGAGTACAGGACAGTGCCCATTTCCTACTTACAGCTTAGTGACAGCCATCTGGACAGATCACAAGAACTTTCTCCTATACCAGTAGTAGCTTCTTCTATTAGCATTAATATTACAAAAATTCCAAGCTGCCTCCTTTTACTGCTGAGAATGGAAGATCTGTTAGGGAACCTAAAAAGAAACTAAAAGTGATCTGGTTCATACTTACATCTAGCTGATGCATTTTTATACTAGTGTTGTTGAAGAGCTGAGATGAGCAGTACAAAGCAATACTCTATTTGAAAAATTCCTCCTGCTTTACATGTTAAAAAAAGAAAAGGCTAGAACACTTAGCTAGCTAGGATAAAACACAGAAATGCAAGAGTAAACACCGTTTATTGGTAAAGCAAGTCACAGCACACACAGAACCTCAGGAACAGAAAGACCTGCAGAAATTTATTCCAACTACAGCAGGTAAGGTGAGGACAGTTACCTACACTCAAAGGTGATCTGACACAGTTTTTCAATACCTGTTTTCAACTTCTCAGCTACACTGATACGAAGACCACTTTAGCAATCAGTTCAAGTTTGTACAAATCATCACATTTCTGCTTATGCAACTTCCAGCTGTACAGAGTAATGCATCAGTATCACTGCATACATAAAGTCCATTTGTTCAAAGTCTGTAGAAAACATCCATGTGGCTAGGGGAAAAAAAAAAAGGGTTAACATTAACTGCACTCTGAATAAACCAAGATTCTGCTACAGATACAGTATTTGGAAAGATTGATTCTGCAGAAATGGGCAGAAAAGAGGGAGGACTTGCCCTCTTCAACTCCACTCCACACTTACACTTAACTTGAGTCAAAACTAAGGTATTGATAGAAGGGACTAGATTTATGGAGCCACAAAAGCAGCACTAGGATCAAGAGATGGAGGGAAAAGGCAAGCCAGCAGAACCTGGGAAGAAAAACGGCTTCACTGTGGGACCAGGCAGCAATCAATGTAACAAGATGAGCCACAACAGAAGAAAACAAGTATTACAAAGAAGCCATGAGCTACAAGAAAAGATTCCAAACACCCAAAAAGCTTTAAGTCCAAATAACATTAATGCAAAATGGTGAGAAACCGTTCACAGAGTTTTTTTAAACAGTATTACTTTATGCTTTATCTCAAGACTGAATGTATTCCAAATGCCTGTACAGAACCTATTCAGAAGCCTGGAAGAGTCGGTATGAAACAAGAATGAGAGTCACAGAATCACTGTCCTGAGCTGGAAGGGACCCATAAGGATCATTAAGTCCAACTCTTGACTCCATGCAGGGCAACCTAAAATTTAAACCATATATCCAAAAGCATTTTCCAAATACTGAGTACGCACACTCCATCCAGTTCCAGGAATTAATTATACAAGAGACATTCTCCTCTGCAGGCAAGAATTTACATGAACAGGGGCCATGATGCCCCCTGACAAAGACAAGGGTTACATGTGGAGGAGGCCAAGCTCAAGGTCAAGACCATGACCAAGAACATCTAAGTCTACCAGCCCCTAACTTAGGGCACATACAATACATCAGTTTGAACTTCTCACATTGGAGTTAGGGTCCTGCAGAAGAATTCTGATTAGCCCTGTTATAGCACTTGATTTTCTGTAATGACTTCACAAAATTAATATGTGAAACATGTGTTGACAGTTTTAACTTTTTTAAACTAATGCTACTAAGATGTTGCTATGCACAAAACCAAGCCCAAACCTCTACTGAGGTTTACCTGTAGGAGACAAAAAAGCAAGAAGAGACAAATGTTGCAAAGAAGTGGCTAAAACACCAAAATATATTTATAAGTTCAGAAAAAGCAATCCTCTCTAGGGTAGAGACAACAAAACACAGTGGATTCAGATGGTGCACTAAGTAGTGCATCCTCTACAGCAAGATGTCAAAACAAACACACCTAGATTTGCAGTCACTGAGTGCAGCCTATAATCAATCCAAACAGGAATTATAAAGACTTGGAACTTGCTTCAACATCCAGATTTTTGCGGATGCTAGACATCGCCCTAAACTATGAAGCAGTTTTTCTTTCCTACAGTTTTTAAGCAAGACACTACTTCATTTGAGTTGGAGATGTTACCATAGATGGCAAACCCCTTCAAGGTAGGACAAGCAAGTGCTCTTTTGAAAATGCCGTCAAAACAAAGGAGAGCATTGATGAGAATGAAAGCAAGGGGCAAATGGATAAATTCTGAGTCAATCCTACCAATTCTACTAATGAAGCAATTAAAAAAAACTCTTTCCCAAAGTCAGACCAAGTTTGTATCTAACTTATTTCATTCTGCTTATATTCAACAAAACACCCACTAAGTGTTTAGAATACCAGAGGATTAACTGCTTGCTCACACATTAACTGAGATATCATAAGACAACTTCAGGAATGCCACTTCCCTAAATGAGGAGAACTTTCTTTTATGCCAGGTTTTTATTTAGCCACCTGAATATCAAAGAACCATACATTCATACACCAAATATTTGATCATATTTGTTGACTGTTATTGATGTTTAATTTAAGCTCCTAACCAGTGAAACCTCTTACTAAAATGCCCAATTGTTGTACATTAAAGCTTCTTCTGCAGCACTCTACATACTCAGTCTCTGTAGAGATGACTACTCATCCCAAGCTCCCCCTTGCAATGCAGTAGGAGTACACCTATAGCATAAAACTGAAGAACAAGCCTTCAGAAAGCAGCTGTTACCTCATGTGTCTCAATACTGACAGAAAAATCGTGTTCCTTGCTCTTAAGTGCTGAAGGCCATGATAAATTATGCAATCAGACAGATCGCTGGTGACTATTTAAAACTGTATACCTAAAAAAGTATTACTTGTTATTGCAGGAGAGCTCCATCATTTCCCTTTCAGATAAAGGGATAAATTTTATTAATACTACCACTGGGCACAATGCAATGTGACACTACTCAGCAAGGATCCTTAAAAGCAGTTTCAGGTCAGCAAGCAGGTTCACACAACACAACCCTGAACAGTACAAGGGTGTTAGCTTGCGTTCAAGAGGCAGCATAGCCTGTGGTAGCACAGTGACCCGTGCTGCATTCCACTGCCCAGCAAGGGCATACTCACAAACTCTTCCAGCAAGATGAGGAAAATGCAGTATTCCTTTTTATTACATAAAGAAGGAAAGTTTCATGGAGCAAAAGCCAGGTAAGACAACAGCCATTTTCAAGGTTATATTTAAATTTGTTTTTAAATAGAACTAGTGTTTCTAGATGTACCAAACATCAATTTCTTCACTCCAAGACCGGTCCTTTGCTATTAAAACATTCTTCCTTTATGCTTTTACTTATGAATATTTATTGATCTCAAGTCTCCACATGAAAGCTCAATACCAGTAAAAGTAAGCTGTGACTACCAGTGACGAGTCTCAACAGCAGTTTATCATGCAGATTTGCAGCTACACAAACACCCAAAGCAGAACTCCCTTAAAACAGCTTGAATATTTAGCATTGACAATTAACAATTCCCTTGTGAAAGGAATGCCAGATAACATAATACAGACTACCTCAGGTGGTGTTCCTTCCCACACTGCATATACCTGCACAAGCATTCCTGCACCAGCAAAGTGCTCCACAGCAGCTGCAGCCATAGTAGCAAATCTGTATTTCAAGGCACTAAACCAAACCTAGGTATGCTTATGCAACCCCAGAATGAAATAAAAACAATACGTTTAACCAGACTACCTGCCTCAACCCTTGCCTCTTGCAGCAGTTCCAGGCTGTGGATCCACAAGCAGCTGAACCAATCTAATCACCTGACCCCTCCTTTTGATGGAGACCTTCTCCTCCTCCCTTTCTGACTCCCAAGAACTCAGGCCCTATCCCTCCCTTGCAATGGCTCTGGTGCTCTGCCAGGCCTCTGTAAATCAGTTCACATCACTAACCCAGCAGAAAACTAACAGTGACCAGAGATGCACACCAGATAAGCACCACAGCAGCTACAGTGAAAGCACATAGCAGAGACAAGGGGAGCAGACAGATCTCCCCTCTTCAGCAGGGACGACAACACACCAGGAACTGAGCCTGGGTTCTGGATCCATAATCCCTTCCACCCTCTAACAAGAGGTTATCTAGCATCATCACAATGACAACATTACACATATACCTTGGTGCAAACAGTCATGTAACACCAGTCTTTGAACAAGTTGTGCAGATGCAAGGAAAAACATCTAACTTTTCCACCTCCCCTTCAAGTCTAACAGAAGCCATGACCTTTAACTGAAAATACTTGTATCTTCTACTGAGGACAGGAGTTATTCTGTATTTGGTATGTGGGCTGAGTAACCTAACCTGTCTACATTATTTGACTGCCAAACCCAAGCATTAAAAGTCTATTTACTCACTGGGACTGACAAAAGATAAGATAATCCTTATTACCTACAGGTATTACGCCTACCACTCTACTGGTTCAGGACTAAACTATCAGGAATTTGGCAAAACAAAGCTGTAATTCAGGTATCTAACAGATACTACCACCTTTCTTTCCAGAGACTAGCTATAACTGGGGCTATGGCAGACTTGGATCTCACGATGTAACTTCATTTTGAAACCCAATCTTCCTTATAGCAGTTGTACATGCAGTACAACTTCTGGTAGCGCTAGCAATAGTGCACACAATAGTGACACTACAGTTCTGAAGACAATTTTTAACATTATCATCATTAAACACATCACAAGCCATATGCAGTCCCTCTAACCTCCTGTGAGGTGCATCAGTTCTCCTAATACCTCGGTTCTGTTCAGTAGATGTTAACAGCCCCAGGCTGTTATAAAAAGTCTTTGCTATTTACAGCTTTAAAGAACTTGAACACTATTTATTTTTCTAACTACACACAATCATATCTCTTTTTCCCCTCAGAATTTTACACAAGTCCACTTTTACACAATAGTAATTAAGAACATCCTCAGAACTGGCAAAAATTCAACAAGTATCAGTATTCTGCTCTATAGAAGCATGTCACAGTGGTTACCACTGAATAACAGTCAATATTTTCTGTGTTCTTCAAACACCAGAGACAGTTTGAAACAATGTTCCAGTTGGAGGAAAGTTACCAAGAGAACAACACACGACACAAAGCATCAAAAAGTGCAATGAAATTCAGAGCAGTTAATGTTTATTTTAACATTAGTTTTAATTAACTGCATATACCTGCTTTGAGCCATCTTTCAGCACATTATTTAGTTTTGGGCAAAATTCTACTCTTCCAATACTTTAACAACAGTGCAACTTGGGCATGGAATTTCAAGATCCAAGTAATTAGCAAGACTGTGGAAGGATGTGCTTGTATTTTCCTAAAATGCAGCCCAAGGCATGAGGAACTATAAAGAGTCTGAATAAATGACTTCACATTCTGTTTCCCACTAGTTATCTTTAGCACATGTGCCTGTTTTGTTCAACCCCCCATGCCCCCAAAACAACCAAAACCGCAAAAGTAAAGCCAGAAAAAACCCACCAAAACACACTGCACCACAAAACCCCCAATGGTACCCCCAAAGTGAGGCATTTCTCCAGTAATACTCCTCTGGCTTTCTGTAATAAGGTATTAGAGAGCCAGGAACCACATGTGAACCATGTTTAATTACTGTTATTGAACCTAATCTCACTTTGTCCCATCCCTCTTTGAACCCGTTTATATTTTCAACTTTTATAAATTCCACTGGTGACGAATTCCTCAATTTTTCACACAGCGAGAACTTAGAATTACTTGCTTTTCTATTACCACACAAGAGGGGAACCCTCAGAAAATAAAACAGAACAAAAAATTTCAGTGATTTTCTCTATGTACATTTGCCATACTAGCTATTTAACGAACCTTTATCTGTCCTCTGTTCCTTCTCTGCCACTCTAAGAAGTCCTAGTCATTTTATTTCTGGAACTATTTTGCACTTCTGACTAACCTTGTCTCCCCCCTCCCCTCCTGCTTCTATTAGATCATATTTGATATGGCAACACCAACAAAAAAAAGCATTTAGTACTTAAAGCTCACAAATAAGAATTTGTGGAAACTTTTTTAAAGGCATGTATCAGTCTGGCTTGGTATAAGGCGCAAGCCAGACAGTATACTCAGTCTCACTAAACATAATAAGGAGAGAGAATTGCTTCCAAAATAACCACGAAATTTGAGAAAGAACTCTTTCCCACACACATCTCAGGGTATTTCCATTAGCTTAGAAAGCTTTCTGTTTTAAAACATCTATACATGTAACTGGTTGTCCAAGACCCTCATGGCAGGTAGATGATGCTGAGCTTTTGCCAGTTAATTTTTCAGGAAAGTCATCACCGTCTTGTGACCCATATGAAGTTGGATCTTCTCAATTCAGTTTCCAGCACCTACAAATTTTCACACTAAAATTATCACTAATCAACACTTATTTTGGCTGTCTGGTAAAAAGATCAACTGGACCTGAAGCCTCAGTGTTCCCAATGCTACACTTAACTAACCCAGTTATTCCCAGGCCATGCCCTACAGTCTAAGGGAATAAAGCATAATCTGCATAGAATCATAGACAATTTAATCAGTTTTGTGCTACACTTTAAAAGTTACTTTGCTTATCTTATCCATGCCATAACTCATTTCCCAGATGGATTCTGCCCCTCTCTTCTGAGATGGACTGATGAAAATAAGTAGTAAAATCCTCATAAATGTTAAAATCAATCTGAAACTGCCAGTGTGAAAGAGGATTGTTAAGACTGTTGCCAGTGTTCCAATGATACAAGTATTTTTGTGGTCATCTGCTCAATTCACCCTTTTCCTTAAATGGTACTGCTTCCTTGTTACGCACCATTTTCCACTCCACCTAATCCATGCACTCAGCCACTTCACAAAGTGGCTTTACAGTAGCTATGATAATACATCTGGGCCCTCGTCAGCTCTACTACTGGTTTATCTCATAGGTTACAAACTCAACACTTTTCAAGTCTGAAACTGGTACAGGACTGAAGCTTCTCACGTGAACGAAAATCTCTAAATTCCAAGCATTAGAATTACCCTAGGCATAGTGACAAAGCTCTCCACTGTCCCTCCTTTTCAGATAGCTCATTTGTTAGCCCTATTCCTACAGAAGGGTTTTCAAATACACTCTTGTTCTTGCTTTGAAATAATGCCTCTCAGCTTCACCGGTTGTTTTCAGAGAGTTCTACATTGCCTCCACCCCCAATTACAACAAAAACTTCTGCAGCAGCAGCAGTACTGGAGCTACCTACAGACTTCAGGAAATAACTGCACCGTTCATTCTCAATTCATTTGGCACATCACATTTGCAGTCACAGGGATAAGAGCTTAGACCCAGCTTCTAAAAATATGCTGAATAAACATATGTCTGCACACAGATGGGTGAAAAAACCCTAGCTTCCAACTGAAATGGTGTTAAAAAAAAGGAGAAGATGTAAACTGTTGCAACTTCCCTAGACAGAAAATGTCTCACTCCATGTGGCATTTAACTCAGTATCCTATAGGAACTCTTTATTTTTTTCTTTAGTGGTTAATATACTTAAGACAAGCTGATCTAATGAACATGTACTATTCAATCCAATGGTAATTAAGTGGCTTGAATAAAAACCTTTAAAATGTTGCAATGTAGTACTCACAAGGCCCATTGAAAATAGTTTGTAGGCCTCATTTTGATGATTAAAACAAGCACCTGAATTTTTGCCATCACCCAAGGAAAAACTATGGTGAAAACGAAAGAATTTATTTCTAAACTTTGACTGACTTTATCAAGCACTACAGCAATAGTCCATATCCGAACAGCTCCCTTCTCATTCATTCTTATAGCAGCCACCATATTATGAAGGTGACGTCCCAAGAAGCCTACTTGGATTATGTTTCCTATGGTGGATTTAATGCAGCAATTAAGGAATAGCCTCAAACAGCATGTAAGGTGGAAACCAACATCACCATTGCATTTACTAATTCATAAATAAAAATTAATTTACAAAAACATCTCATGAAGGTTATTACACAACATACAAATATTAGAATTGCAAGAGAACATAACTTCATGCTTTATAGAATTTTAAATGCAGTGGTACACAAAATACATGGTATTTTCTCTAAATACAATCTAGAATTGTAACTCACAGCACAGTTTTGTAAGCAACTGCTGCCTTACAGAATAGAAGTCACTATTTTAACTACAGAACAGATAAATATTTTTCTCCACACAGGCTGATAGTCCCTGTTACCTGACACCATGTAAATACACAAAATGGCTTTATTATGTTAGTTATACCACCTCATTTGTTTCCTATGATCCATCGGACAACTTCCAAATATTCTAGGCAGCTGCTTCCAAAAACCCCATGCAATGACTATAGAAGGAAAGCACAAAGGTGATAAAGTCATCCCGCACCCCCACCCCCCATGAGCTACACTTCTGAAGCGAAAGAACAATGCAAGACTCCACTTGCAGCCTCCCAAACCTCAGCCAAGTCACAACCACAACCAAGTAGACAGAACATGTTCCAACAAGGTTTATCTACAGCATAAGCCAGATTTGACCACACTCCATCACTGGGTCTCACCAAGACTCCAAATCGCATGGATTAAGAGTCAGTCTTCATTAGGTAAGAACATCGTCCTACAAGCTTGTCAGCAGACAATCACATTATCATTGAAGCCAACTCCTCTAGGCGCAATGCAGACAGACCCTGTAGCTATCTGAAGGGTTCTGTGAGCACTACAAACATTTAAATTTCTCAGGCTACTACTACCTGATGTCAGCAGGCTTATCCTCTGCAGAGTCTTCCTTCTCAAAGCAATCAGATAATGCACAATGTTTAAAGGCATTGCTCAAAGCAGTTATGTCAAGATGAAACGCAAGAAGTTAACTTAGAAGCTGCTACAACAAGGTGGGGAAATCCCTGGTACATTAAAGTTTGTAAAAGCATAATGAGAATCCAAAACTCCCTACCCCTAACAGCCTACTTGACTGCTGTCCTGAGACTACTGACGTCAGCTTCCAACTGTGGTATTAAGACTCAATAGTCCTTTCATTTACTGCTGAATGGTAAGTTCTGAATACCAGAATCCCAAAATCTTCAAAGTTATACTACTGCTATGTTTCCTGTCACCATTTTGACTAATTCCAGGTGCTTCCCTCCCTCTAGCTCCTCAAACAGGAAAGAGAAGTTACCAGAACGTCACCTTTGCAGGTATGCTATTTAAAACAACATCTATAAAACAAAAATTTTGTTGACTCTATATTGCTGCCTAGAAACATTGCAGCAACACCCACAAAGTTTGCATCAAGTTATCTTTACAAAGTAATTCAGGACAATAAAACCTTATTTTTAACTTAATTAAAAACAGTTTATGCGAAACTCCTGCCTGACAGAATGCTTACAGATGGAAGAGATACCACCAGATCTCCACTATCTCAAACTGAACACTTCTAAACCTGAATCAAACTGATAGCCACAAAACCTTCAACTGGAGAGTGATCTATTTTTTCATCCATTTCTAATTAGAAAGTCAGCTACCAGTAAATCACGCAGATCATCCCAACCCCATCTACATTTTAAGTTATTACAGATGTCTCTCACAAAAGGTCTGGCTTTAATTAAGAAGGTATTTAAATATTGTATACCTATTGAATTTTATACAAGTTAGGCCTAAATATTTTTTTTTCTGTTAAAATTAAATCTTTGGATTAGCTGAAAGAATGTTCAGTTCATATTTGAATTGTTTCAAGTATTCCTACAGAAGATCAAGGTATATGCAAGAAAAGCCCTCTGGTCATAATAAAAAGTTTTCTGTAAACTCAGTGCCAGGTTTAATGTATATTCCAATTTTTCTACTGGTATAAACTACTTGAGTTTGGTCAAGATTTTCTACAGGGACAAAAAAAGCAAGAGCGCTCCACATGTACACCACACATAAGGCAATTTAAACCATGGCAGTGTCCCCATAGATTAGTACATTGTGCTAACATTACCATTCTATACTGGCATACCTGCAGCCACACTAAACATCTATGAAGGTGTTCCTAACTGCACATGAAAATAAAAAAATAAGATAGAAAAAGTTTGGTTTCTTTGTTTAAGAGTAAAAAGGGTTTGGATCGTTGGTTTCAGTTTTTTTAGTAATTGAGATTTCACACTGACAACCGAGGGCAAGATCTCAACTTGCTATGAAAACTACTGTTAAAAGTTTAATACCTCAGTTTTTGAGGGCCCACAGTAGTGAAAGTGGCCTGTTTTTCCCAATCCAGTATACCATTAAAAAAAAAAAATAAAAAAAAAAAAAAATCACATGTCATTTTAAGGTCAGTTCAAGCTGTAGAATTATGACATTGTGCGATTTGTTGGGAATGACCCAGAGCTGCCAGCTTCTGATTTACGAACTTCAGTTTTTACATACCTTTGAGAAGGCTTCAGCTTCAGCAAATAGTAAATTATAAAGACTCAAGAGAAGAGGTTTAACTGAGTGGCAGAGAAATATTTCTTGGAAAAAAATTAATTGTCATTCATCACAAAGATTAAAAGTCAGGGCGTACAGTTCCATGGCAGTTTAAAACAGTTTCAGTCATGGCTGACACATTCCTGTAATTTATTCCTTCCCCTATATACTGCACAGTGCCATCCCACCTTTGCACAGATTTGACTGTGGTGAGTCAATTCAAAGAGCTAAATAGGACAATAAAGAACCTAGCAATAAAGCAGTAATTAGTTTTCAGATGGCTCACGTCACTAGATTTTGCTTGCCACTGTGCTGCACAAACACCTGTAACAGTGCAGGAGAAGGAAGACTCAAAGCCAAGACCACAGCAGATCCCATTTTCAATCAGCTTAAGCTTTCACATACCAGCACATTGCTGCTGCAGCATGACACCACTGATCTTATTCCCAACTTCATCCACAGAGATCCCACAGGCAGGGCCAGACAAGTACCAGCACTGTTCCACCAGAAGCAGCTAGCCTTTAGGCAACCTCAACCATAATAAGACATACCCTGGGGTTTGAATTTCTCTAAAACTTTTTGTAATCAAGTCAGTTGGTTAGCTATTGAACTAGCAAAACCCACTTCTGCTACTCCCAGTGTGGTCTGTGTGAGTGTTATCTTCCTGTAATTACTAGAAAGCTAAGGAAGTGGATAATGAACTACCTTCCTCCCAGATATTTAGCATGTGGATCAATGCTAGTTCTGGTAATAAAGAATGAAGAAAGGGTAACACGTTGAAAGCATCAGTCAGGTTTGCAATGGACATTTAAAAAGTCTGCTGGAGAGGCAGTCTTCTTACTTTTATGCTGTGTTTGAAATAAAAAAGGCAATTTAGTATACCTACTCAAGATGCAGGTAACCATAATTTCCACAAACAGGACAATTCATGTCCTCCTGGCATCTCTTCCAGCTTTATCTTAAAGCCAGTAATTACTACTGCCTTGACCATATTCCAACCACCTTTATGTCTGCATAGAGAGCATTCATTATTTAGTAAACTAACAAAACTGTCCTTTAAGCACCATACTTCAAGTCATCACAATTTTACCTCTACTTTGTCTTCTTGCCCATGTTAGACTGTCAGACATAAGCCACACTACTAAAAACTGTGTTTCAAAAGCAAGGATGCTGTAACTTGGTATGTCTCATGACGTTACTGACCCCAATGACCATTGCCCTTTTGGGTTAAAAATAAACAGACACTGGTTTTCAATTTGATTTCCACGAGTTGCTACCTTTGCAGCCAGTGGCTAGGTAGGTGATAGGATACACAGCTGGGATGGTAATCTTCCCAGCCATCTCAAGTCATGTTTCCCTGCAAGTGCTATGCAGTTACACAATCAAAAGTCCATTCAAACCAAATTCATACTGTGAATATTCAGGTCAGAATTCTGGGATCTGCCTCTGAATTCACAGTACTGAACTAATAAATGTTTAAGAATGCAAAACCTACATTTTAAAATGCAAACACATGAAAAGACTTTCAACTTTAATTGGTTTTGGTTTCAAATGTAATTAACAAGTACAGGAAAAAAAATTTTCATCTTTCTGAAGATTTCATTTAAAGTTCAGAAAATCAGTGAAGTTGTAAGTAGGGAAGTTCATTTTCCTCCTTCAAACTTGTGAAACCTAAGATACAGATCTCACTCCAGCCTATCAAGTTTAAGGAAAAGGGAACAATTTCTCCAGCAGTTTTAGGCAGATAGAGATGCATATAAGTACCAGGAGGATTTTATAAAAGATCTTTAAGCAGGTTAGGCAGCTAACTCCCATTTTCGTTAATGGCAGATAAGCCCCTAACCCGATTAGAGACTTCTAAATCCAAGCAGGAACTTCTGTACCTGCTACCTGCACACCAATTCGAAGTATCCCCTATGTTAAAGTGGTTTGAGTAATCAACTTTAAGCTGTTTTGCATGTCTTTTAATTGTTTTTATTTAAAAGCAAATCAACAATAAGTTTGCAGTAACATTCTCCATCCCAAAGACAGCCTTCCATTACAATTTTCTAACATTCAAATATCAGATTAAAAAATATCACTGCTCAAGTAAGATGAAACAGCACTATATTCAGGGTACAGTCTAACATTCAGCTGCAACACTCCTTAAACTGAATAAAAAAAAAATCCCACCCTTCCCCAGTCCATGAATTCACATATATGCGTAGCTCACTGTATGACATTACATATAACCCCAAAGACAAGCAAACAGAAAGGCTATTTCTCAACCCACTTTGTTCCTCAATTCGTTTCAAAACACAGCTGCACAAACAGCTATGCCAGCACAACAGACTCCGGGTGCAGACAAGAGCACTGCTTTAGCTGCTATGCCTCAAAACTGCACCAGCCTACAGAAGGATGCTATCAGCAGGAAACCTGGTGCAGGCTGAATGGCAGGAAGCCGAGCATCCCACATGCACGCACTCCTTGGTGGGGCACATGAACTTTCAATACCACACTGCTACTGTAAATTTGATACAAATATGCGTATCCTCTGGTGGTTCATAATCCATTGAGCTACTGCAAATTAACCTTTTTATAGAAAAATAATAAAATTAGTCATCCACCAAGAAAAAAAGAAATATTTCTTGCTCATTTGATTCAGATAGGTGACTTACAAATTAAGTGATTAGTCAATTCTCTCCCAGAGTAACTCTTCTGTGAGTTTAAGATGAAGCAGCTGCTAGATTTCAGAAGCTATTTACAAAGATGAACAAAACTAGTTCCAAGTTAAATGCTTTTCAACTCCTACTATTCTATTTCTAACAAACAACAAGGCTTTCTTAACCAACTGCTGATGAAATTGTTTCATCAAGTGTCCCTTTAAAAATCTCAGCACCACACCCATCACACACTGGGATTCTTTTCCTTATTTAAATGCTAATTGCTTCTCATGAGACTTCAATTCAATCATTCTTTTGCACAGTTCATCACAAGACATTTTAATGATCCAGTCTTTTCAGTGGGCTTTACACGATCTGGAGACTTGAGGAGGTTTATCTACTCATCTTTTAAATCCTAAAAGGCCTAATGAAATCAGTTAAAAAGATGGAAGTGCAGGATCAAGCCCAAGATACCTGTTAATTCTTCCTATGTAGGAAGCACAATGTGCCTGAACAGATTCGAGATATTTATTCCCCAACTTTCAGTTAGTGACTTGTTCATTCTGTACTAAAATGACGAGAAGAGCCTGTATTTCAACATATCATCATCATCGTCTTTCCTGGTTATTTTTTTGCTGGTTTTTAAACACATAAGGATTGTGCAATGCAATTGTGAAGTAGTAGCAGACCAATAAAAACACCTAAATATGTATTTGTGAGGTCAGAACATGGCATAACAGGGAAATTAATTAGTAATTTTTGTTAACTGCACTCACAGGCACAAATTCTTCTCTAAACCATGCGAAGCACTTGTCTGAATGTACCCTACAACGTACAAGAAACATCAAGTACTATTCCCATGATTTCTCATGCACACAACCACAACCATCCCACTAATTGTTAACACTTTGGTTAAAAGTATTATTTTACAAACAACCTTTAGGGCTTAAAATTGGGTATACCTGAAAAAGATTTTAAAAGTTTAAATTTCAAAAGCAAATGGATGCCTACTTGCTTCAAAATTACTTATGTACTTCTACTGTATAGTAATAGAAAATAAATAGATAGATATACTAGGAAAAAAAATCCCAAACGGACAACCTACAAAAGGGACAAAGATGGTTTCAAGCTTTGGAAGGTGATCAATCCTATCGGCCTTCCAGAAACATTAACATGAAAACCAGACAAGTTAAAAGGCTGATTATTAAAATAATAGACAACTTTTTTCTATATTCTGTGTTTTCTACAAAAAGACGCCAATCAAACTAAAAATTATACAGTTTAAGAAGCTTTAAGTGTGTGACAAACCTACAAGAAAACTACCAGGCTCTACTATTTAGGGTGCAAATGCTTCAACTGAAACAGAATAAATCAATGGGATTTTTATAGCAGGAAACACAACCGAATCCAGTAAAATAGAGAGATCTGGAACATCAATGCTTGATGCATTTCTGACAGAGCTGCTCAGTCACTTTCCATCAAAACCCACAAGTCTGACAGCACACAGAAAAAGCCCATCAAATAACTAGCTTTGTGAAGTTTCACAACCTGTCTGAAGTAGAGATTTTACAAGATAATTTGACACATATTTGTCAAAAAGTCATCTGCTGAAAAAGAACAAGTTACCAAAGAAGTTAGCTGAGGATTTTAATTGATACTGTTCAATACTTTTCCTCTCCTTTAGTTAATTTGGAGAAATATGGCTACATAGATTTCAGTCAAGTATGCATGTCAATGACAAGCCATTCCTGCTTCTTGACTGTTGTGTTAATGACAACATTGGCTGTGGTAGGAGACATATGACTATGTCCTATGTTTCAACATGATCAGCACCGACATAGACTGTCTTTTATCATCACCATTTGTTCTCCTTCAAGTGGTTTCACACAGCCAACAGGAAAAATCACTATCAGAGCTAGCCCCAGTACAAAAATAGCTGCACCAGGTGGCAGTAAAATGACAATCGCTGAGGGTCTTCGCATTGACAAGTCACCAATGGAGTAGTACTCCTCTGAAAGGCTTCATTCTCCAAGGAGTCTGATGGGTTGGCAAGAAGATGAAGATTCAAATCCTGTATTTTTTCCGTTCATATACACTTTAACTTATTCATGCAGACAACTGCATATATTTGTCAGCATAGAAGACAAAACCACTTTATCCAGTTCTCATTTTTCATCAAAGCCTTTCTGAGCACTACTTTTATACTGATCTCCTCAGCAGCATCTTCATTACCCAGAAGTATTCAAAAAATTTAGGAGGAGCTTACAGGCAAGAATAATAAAATGTGACCACCAGTGACATTGTGTTCATTAGGAACAATCCCTAGGGAGATTAGTGAGCTGTATCTATTATGAGACAGAGCACTGGACGGCTAGCTAGCACTCTCAGTCATCTAATGCATGACCTTCAAAACAAGTCCCTTCAGCAGCGTTACCTTGCTGCTGTACCTCATTTTCCTCCATTTCCCTCACCTATTTATAGTACATGGGGAAAAGAAACAAGCAAAAATCCAAGCAAAACCAGTCTATAGATGACAAAATTACTTACAACAAATTCTAATTTTTGATGACTTCATGCAGTGTCTGTATCTTCCTTATAGAAGTACAACAGTATTGCACAACATCCCAGGTAGAAAGCCACACATTCAAAGCAAGGAGCAAAACCAGGGTTTCCTTTAAGCTAAAAGATTTTGATTCTAACTGATAGCATTATATTTTTAAGTATACGACAAACGTTCTGTATTTTAACTCATCTCCACTGCAATATTGTTATTTAAACAGTCTATTCTCTTTTCAAGTTGTTCACGGCCCTGGAAAAAAACATTAGAAATTACATCTGCTGAACAAGAAAAGCTGATTCTCCGTTTTGTTTCCTTTGCGCATTTGGTAATGATTCGGAGCTAATTTAACTCCGCCGGTGGTATCAACAGGCATTAGGCAGGGTCACTAAGGTGACAAGGTAGCCACTGCCAGTTCCTCGGCTTGTCATCTGAACAAAGTGCCAACTGTACCATTCACCAGAGTGTCATCTGCTCCCCTCACCCCACCCACATACACACCCCTCCATGACAGCATGAAAATATGACACAAAAGCGGAACTGCAAGAACATGAAACCATTGTAAGCAACTTTGAAAGAGAACTAAATTCGAGGCTGTCTCACTTTAAGACAGGGGAGGAATAATTAACCAAAAATTTCCTCAAAGGACAACACTATAATCATGTTTCCTCAACAACTTTCAGATTATATATTTAGCATGTAATTTTATGCATACATCCTTCCACATCCAGATTAAACTCTTTTATACCCAAACCCACTTTCTGTGTCCAAAATAATTTAAAAAAACCAAACCCCAAACCAATAAAAAAACAGTAGAAAAAACCCCCAACCGAGCCAAGTACACTCTTAATTTGCATAGTTAAAACTAAACATTAGTGTTTAATAATCAACTCCAACAGCACTGAGCATTTTAGGTAGTTGGACTAAAGGGTTACTCAAGTAACTTTCACCATAAATTTTTGCAGGATGACTAATGAATTGTGAGCTCCAGTTTGGCCACAATCACTACGAATAACGAATAACCTGAAGTCCCCTCCTGACAGGGTACAGTCTGTCTCAGGAAGTCTGAAGGACTAAAAAGCATCATCTCGTGAAGAAGCACATACATTCAGGCCAAGTCTAGCAAAAATATAATTTTCAACCTTTCAGGTTCACCAAAGTCCATACTTTAGAGCCACCATCTCAGCACTATACTGTAACAGCAAAATCCTAACGCTGCGCAGATACTAATAATTAACCTGCTCGGTTAAAGCCTGCTAATTAGCGGACCCCACGAGCCGTGCGAGTCTTCCAGCTCTGCCACCACCCCCAAAGAAAATGACGGGCGCTACCGTGCCCACGTCCTGCCCTCTGCTTCTCTCCTCCAGCCAAGGAGAGGACTGCAGCAGCACCCAGCACTGCAGCAACCCTACGTCTTAGGTTTTCTCTGGAAAAAGCTCACAGTTTCAGCACCAACTCCTCCTCCCCACGTTAAAAAAAAACACCAAAAAACCAAAACCAAACAAAAAACCGAAGACGAGAAACATACGGTCATTTAACTCGGCTGAGCTGGCCTAAGTTTCATCCATGCCAACACACTGCGCCTCTGCCTCGGTCTCACCGAGTTTGTTGCAACATGTGCCGGCTGCCGATGCTCTTGTGCGCCAGGAAAGATATTTCGCATCCGCGTGGTTTAACCCCACCCTTTCCACCGCCTGTCACCTCCCCCATCGGGGGGGTGGGGGGAATAAAAAAAAAAAAGCCCCCCAAATTCCAAATAAATATATACGTCTCCGACCACTCGCACCGCCCCCCCCCCCCCCCCCCCCCCGCCAGCTTGTAGCTGTCAGTACACAAATAAGCTAGGGGCTAAGAGGAAGAAAACCCTCGCGATCTAGAAAACGAAAGGAGGTAACAATTAAGTTTAAAAAATGATTTTTTTCCCCACCCCTCCTCAGCCGTTTTCGCAGCGCCCACGCCCCCCGGTCCGAGGAGGCTGCGCTGGCGGGGTCGACAGACGAGCCCCCTCACGCACGTACCTTGCCAGGCTGCCGCGGGTCTCCGCCGGGGTTCTTCCTGCCGCCGCCTCCACATCCACCATGCTTTTGTCCGGCCGCGGGCTGCCTCTACGCAGTGGGGGTCCCTCCCCCCCCACCCTCGGCGCCGGCCTGCCGCCCTACCACTGCCCCAGCGGCCGGCGGGGCTCCATGCTGCCGCCGCCGCGCTCCGCCAGCCCCCGCAGCGGGAGGAGGCTCCGCACCTGAGGGCGATGCCGGGGCGGCGCCGAGGCAGCCGCGGAGGGCCCGTCCCGTCCCGTCGCCTACCCCGCGGGACGGCGCTCGCAGCCGCCGCCGCTCTCTCCTCAGGGCCGGCCGCGCCGCGACCCGGCGGAGGTGCGACCCCGCGGCGGCGCGAGCGGGGCTGGGAGCGAGAGGAAAAGGGATGCGGGGCGGAGGGAAGAAAAACAGCCCAAAATGAAGCGCCCCGGGCTCCGGCAGCTGGGAGGGGGCGGGGGAGCGAGGCGGGCCGGCCGTTGGAGGGGACGGGAAGCGCCTCACTTGTTGCCCTGTGGCAGAGCCGCGCGCCCGCCTTCCCGCTCGTCACGCGCGCCGCCCCGCACGAGCGCGCTCGAGGGAGCGCGCGCGCACACACCGCCCGCCGCCTACCCGGCCAGGCGCCGCCGCGCAGCAGCGCGAGCCCCCGCGGCTCGCACCACGCGGTGCAGGCGGGGTTGGGGGGATTGAAGGGGCGGGGGGCAGGCCGGGGGACGAGGCACTGAGCGCCGCACTCCCGCTTAAGTCCCTCCTCTGTCTGGCCGGCGGCGCAGCGGATTGGCGGGGCCGCGCGGCGTGGGGCCGGGAGGGGCACGTGGGACGTGGGCGGGGGAGGAGGGGGGCTCCTTGCGCGCCCTCTGGCCCTGGTCGTCCGCGCGGTTGCCGGTTTGTCGTGTCCCTGAGGAGACGGGCGGGCGGGTGGAGGGGGGGAGGCATGGCACTGCCGCCTCGCCGCCTCCTTCCCTAGCAGGACACAGTGTCCCCACCACCCCACGGCTTGGGGCACTGTGCTTCGCCACCCTGCCCCGCGGGGCTGCCCATCTCCACATCCCGACCCCGCCGCCATGGCGGCTGCCCGCAGCCCCACCTGCCATTCACCATGCGCTCCCTCGACGCCTCACCCCCTTCCTGAGGCAAAACACCCCGAGAAGGGGTAATTGGTATCCCCTAGGTGTCCGCAGACACCCACAGCTCGCTACAAAACACATCAGCGCTGACGGTTGGCACAGGAGGGAGGTGTCACCCGGGCCCCCCCCCCCCCCCAAGAGGAAGGCACCTTGTTTGGGGGCCATTTCCACAGGGAGGCAGCAGCACTTGACCCGGCAGAAAGGCACACACCGACACATTTATGTCTGCCAGCTTCATTGGCAGAAGAAGGTGAGGTGGCACCTCCTTCCCTCCCTCCTGCTATAATAAAAACACGTTTTCTGAGGTAAATACCTTCTAGTTTTACAGGCTGGCGGCCTCTCACAGTCACAGGGGCAGGTGGTTGCGGCTATAAAACATCTTTATGACAATGTTCATTCCTTTGGTTTTTTCCACGTGGCATCAAGCAAAAGAAGAAAACCCCCAGCCATGCTGAAAAATGCTGTTCCACATCACTTATTAAAAATGTTTCTCCTTTTTAAGCAAGGTAATTGCAACTGGCTCAGCTTTACATGGTAGTCTGCAAAGCTTTTGTTACTGAGTCCAGGAGGCACAAGAAAAGGACTGGTTTAGGCTGTCAATGCTTCCCTTAGTAAGTTTCTGAAAGTTTCAGATTTTGGAAATTTGCCCTGCAGAGCCGATACTAATCAGGCATGACTCACTCATTAGTAACCTTTTTTTTGTTGTTGTTGTTGTTGCTTGCTTACTTGCTAAATTGATGAGACTACAAATCCTGGCCAAACATCCCTATTGAAACAAACTAGAGAAATCTCTGAGACTCAGGATGCTTACTGAAATAAAACATAAATATGTGTGCTGTTACAGCAAGGAGTACGGTCTTCAGTCTCATTGTGGCCAGATCAATAGCAACAGACAGAGAGATTTACAGTTCCTATGGACTGTGAACCTCACAGCTTTTTGCCCTATACAGGAAGAAAATGAACACATGTCATTTGTTTCTATTTTTAGCACCTACATTCTCAATAAGAGAATTATTCTCTCAATAAGGAGAGGCCCAACCACAGCAATTATCTCAATGTCACCTGGCACAGTCATTTAAAAACTGTTTTCACTACAAAGGGAGAGGTAGGCATGTCCCCACAATCCACAAAAATACACGTTTATGCACTTCCATTTTACAGCACTCATTTTTGCCAAGATTCAGTAGCTGATGTGCACAGCCATAAACACTACTGGTTTGGTAAACAGCATGAGTATCCACAGCACGTACTGAGCTCCCCATACTCTGGGTCATTAAATATTGGAGCCCATAGAAAACCTGCAAAAGCTCTCCAAAATATCATTCAGGAGTCCAGGAGGAACGTCCCCATCCACAATGCATTGGGAGGGACACTGCATATTTCATTCCTCTTGAAATATTTATATATGTGCTTCATGATTGAGTAAAGCTGTCCTTTTCATCAAAGTAGAAAGATTACAGCACAGGGAGGAATTACCCTAAATCGGCAAGCATCTTTGTCCATTAAGTAACACAAGGCTCTAAAGGAGAATTAAGCGTCTGGCAGCCAGGATCTTGGCTCCACTGCACGGGAGATTTCATAACAATATGTTTTGAGATCAATTAAAAAAAAAGGAAAACAAAAATCCACTGGAATAGCGTGTCACATAACACTGGGTGCTAAGGAGCCTGGAAAAACACATTAAAGCTGAGAAGTTTGGATGACAGTGCAATGGTCTGCTGTCTTTGGGGAAAGACGTTTCTCCCTCCTTCTGGTCCCACACCCATGGCTGTGCCTGCTCTTCTGTAATCACACTGACCCAGCTGGTCATAGGGCTGCATTGTGAAACCTTGAGGGGGGGAGGTGTTTTAATCCAAATATATTCCCTGATTCAATTGGCAGCCAAGCCTCAAAAATTAGCTGAAAGGGGGAAAGTACCTATAGACCCGACATTGCCACTGAGCAAAACGTATTTTCAAACCACTGCCTAACTGCGAAGCCCCCGCTGTGCTCAGTGCAGCTACACCCTCAAAACCACAGTGAGGAGTAAGGCAGGAGCCCATTTACCAGCCCCGCTTCCCCTGAGTGCAGGCAATTCGACCTTCCCTGAATCCGTGCACCATGTCGGGCAAAGTGTTAAGCCTGGGGAAGTTTCCTGCCTGATGCTGCCAGTTAACAGGTGCAGTAGGAGTAATAGTGAGCGTAGCACTGTCCTTGGGCAGGGCTGCAGGGCTTCAGTGTGCCTCAGCCTGCTACAATGGTAAGAAAACTGCTCCAGCTCTAAACTCAAATCTCGTCTGTCAATCTTCAAGTTTAATAAAGTCTCATTAGCACAAAATACTCCCATGAAGCAACTCTCCCCCCAGCCTACTGTGACATCCTCCTCTCAGGCTTCACTCCAAAGCAGCTTCCTTCCCTCCCGCCCCATGCAGTCTCATTGGGCCCAGGACCACCCCCCCATACATCCCTGTCCCCAACGGGGTTTACGGGATGGAGCGAGCATGCTAGCTAACACAGGCTAACCAACTCCTTTGCAAAGTGAGATAGTGGGGACACATTGAAGACAGCCCACCTTATTTAAACCAGCCTCCTTTCTATACCTCTCTCTGCCTGCAGTGGCTAGTGTGGTGTAACGCTAAGCCCACACCAGCACCCCATCTTGTTTAGAAGCACCTCAGTCACTCTCAGATTGATATGTATTTTATTTTATTTTTATCTTTTTCTCCCTTTTCAGCAGGTCCTGTTGCTTACAGCCACAGACAGGAGGAAACAACACTGTCAAGCAAGGATGCAAATCCACCTGATGCCCTGCCATCCTGTGTCATGACCTGATACAACCTTACACATTAATTAACAGGAACTGATTCCTAACAGTACCCAGACATGCTGTTCCCAAGCTTTCATTGTTGTTGATGTTGTTGCTTTGACAGGGCCTGCTGGGAAAGAGGATTTAGTATCCAGCTGTTGAGACAGGTAGTGGGGTGTCAGATTAAAAGGAGTAACCTCATAAAAATACACTTTTTAAAGCACTGACAATGGAGCAGACACTAATTACATCTGCCAGTGTGACTTTCAGGGAGTACGGTCCCTGGGCCACCTCCAGCATGCACGGTAGGATGAAGCAGGACATGAGGGACTGCATCTAAACACAGATGCACAACCTCTCCTGGATGGCTGTTTGTGCTTGGATGACACTAAGGAAGCCCTGAAAAATTTGATTTTAAAGTTGTTCTGCAGTTTGCTTTGTTAGAAAGGAAGCATGATTTTAATGTTTCAGGTCTGTAAAGCTGAGCTTTGTTACAGGCACAGTAGTAAATTGTTGATATTTTTGTTGTCCACCTGAGAAAGAGAGCAAATGCTTTTGATTACAGCTGTTGTCGGCAGCACATACACACTTTAATTTGGTCTGAATCTGGAATAACTTTTTTGCCTACATATTAAAAAATACTACCTTCACTCAGCATCATGATGCAAATTATTAGACCCAGTATACAGCCCTTGCCAGTGAGTTGCAGAGCATCAAACATTTCTCAAGGGCTGATTACAGGGAAGTTGTGCGTTGAGGGCATTGGTGTCATGTCACTTAGTGACACGAATTCTTGTTGCCTGATTTTTTTCCATAGGTAGTGTGATATGCACGACAGCCAGAAAAGAGTCTTTTAAAAGGATTCAAGTCTCATTTTTTATCAAGTTCAAAATCGTTTCTGTTTTTTCCAGACTATTTGTTCATTGCTGTCATAGCAATTGGGTTCACTGGAATAAAAGCTGACTGGGGGGCTACCGCATTTACAGTTATGGAAATGAGCTGCGTACATTGGACTTTTCTCTAGCATTTGCCTATTAATTCATAATTGGTACATTGCCAGGAGCAAAGGAGAAGTAGGAATGAGTCCCAGGTTATAAAATCATCAAGGTTATCTTGCTCTTCCTGTTTCACAGCAGCAAAGCAAGAGCGAGGGAGGTCAGACACAGCCAGGTTGCATTGAGATGGGGCCCGGCCATGGGCTGCTCTCCTCGGGAAGACATGTCGCAGTGCATCCTGTCCTGCCACGCCACGTCTCCCGGGCTTATTGCAGCAGCTGCAGGCACATCCTCCCCCAGCTACCAGAAAGCAGCAGACACAGGATTTTCCCTTGAATCTGTGTATTGCCCGGGATTCCCAGGTACCTGCTTGCAGCCACTCTTGTGAACATGGTCAGTGCCTCCTCCCCTGCAGCAGCTCGCCGTGAGGGACCAGCACCCATCTCATCAGAAACACTGACTAGCTCCTTCCCACAGGGAGCACCTGTAAGTCCAGCATGGCTGGTAATCATTGACATTATGGAAGTGCTTGGCCCAGACTCCTCACACCACATCCCATAATATTAATGATATCTCTTAGCACCACAGCTCCTGCACCAAAGTGTGCACCCGCTGCCTGGGCCAAAAATGCTGCTGGCTGCAGGCACACACGTACTGAAATGCTTCTCCACCTCTCTCTTGTAAATACTCACCTAATTCTCCTGAGTCAAATGCTCCTGTAAGGCCAGTGCAGCTGGAATTAATTTTCTTTGATGGACCAAAGCTTATCTAGGACACAGGTCTATCTGATTTTTGTGGACAGACTGGTGTGGCTAGAGGATATGTGGAAAGCATGGGACTAACCTGAGTGTGCTTCTGTGACCAAGGAGGATAAGAAAGCAAGATAAGATGTTGGAATTTAAATAATAACAGGAGCCTAAAGACTGTTCCTGTGGTATTCAAGCACTGTAGCATCAACCCTGATTTTCAAACACTGAAGATAAGAAAAAATAAAAATGCAAAGATGACATACAATTGGAGCTGGAGCATCTCAGTTCCTCCAGGATCAGACCTGTTTCTTCCCACCCAGATGTTTGAGCCTGGAATTCAGCCAAGCAAAGACCCTCTCCCAGGGTAGGCAAGGTTTGTCAGCAAGGCTTGCCAGCAATGTGAACACAACATTTCAGAGCTGTTTTACTCCACTTCCCTTTGTTTTCATGCCTTGGTGAGATGGGGAAGATGTGAGTGGTATGTTCAGCTTTGGCCAAACCACTCAAGTTGAAGACATCTATCCATGTCCCCCAAATGCCACTTTTTTTTTGGAGCATTGCAGCTTGCTCTTGCAGGCAAAGCAGGGCAGGATAGTGATGGGGGAAAGGAACTCACCCCTGCTATGTTGTGTGCTGTCATTTGCAAGCTGTGGGCAGAGCTGCATTGTGCTCATATTGATTCACATTTGCCAAGAATAATTACTCTCTCAGCTGCTTGGATTAAAGTCAGTGTTTCCCTGCTCTAGAAGGACATTGCAGGCAAGAGGATGGAGAAGAATCCACTTGAATTCCAACTTCTGTATCAGCAGAAACCAGACAATAATTATTTTGCAAACACCAAAAAAGCCCGCTATGTACAAAACATCTTTTTTGTGTCCTGGAAATGCGAGCCCCTTACACCTCTCCTTACCTCGGTTCAGAGGCATCCTACAGTGTTTTGCAGCAACACCTGAAGAGCTGCAAAACTGAAAACTGCCAGGCAGCAGAGGCTGCAGCCGAGTCTCTTCGAATGTGAGAAAACTATTTATACTTAGGAAAAAATGTACTGGACCTGCTTCAGCTGAACATTTTGCTTTTATTTTTTAGCAGCAGCAGTTTTAAGCACCAGCAAAATCCCATATGTGGGAAAATCACCAGTTCTCACATGTCACTTAGATTTTTTAAACCATCTTGAAATCTCCTGGACAAGGCTCTGCTGCATGATTTCCCTTGGACGCTCACAGTGCCAGCTTGAGTAAGGCAACCCCAATTAAAACCAGTCCTGTATCTGGAAGGGTGCTGACATCCAAGCTGTCTGTTTCTGGGTGGCAAAGAAAACTAAGCCAACACCATGCACAGGAGGTTTTTAAAGATGGTCCCAACCATTTGGCAAAGTGCTTGCAGCCACCACTGGAGTAAAATCCTGCTCAGCCCACAGGGGTTGCAGACCAGCAGCGGGGGCACTGCAAGTGTTTTGTCACCAGGGCTTGGGCTGGCACTCCTCAATGAGGGCTCCTCCTTTGGGTGGCATGAGCAGAAGGGTCTCCAAAACCAGGGTGAGGAGAGTGGCCCTGTCTCAGAGGGATAGCGGTGGCTCGCTCCTGCAGCTCCAGGGTTGGAGTGGGACCTAACTGGGCTGTTTTGAATCTCCCTCCAAGGCACATATCAGGCCCTATCCAGAGGGAGATTTGTGCCAGCTCTTTGGGGACCCTGGCAGGACAGCAGTTACAAGTCCTGGTTTCAGTCCCGCTGTTCCCTGCATCCTCTGTGCCAGGCCCTGGGTACAGGCACCCTTCCAGCACATTGGACACCCAGCTTGCAGAACACCCAGGGGCCTCACTCCCTGCTCCGCACCATCCAGCTGCTGATGGCTTCTCGCATGCACTCAGGGCTCATCTGATTTCCCCCAGGCCCCGCAGTTCCCCTGTAACCTTTTTACGTGTATATATGCTCATAAAAGCCACCTCAGAGGCCACAGGCCATTTGCTGTGCTGCATTGCTGAGTTATGCTCACTTACTACTGCCCAGACCTCATTGCACTGAGTGGAGGCCAGCAGTACCACCTGGGGTACAGGATGTGGCCCCCAGTGTATAAGAATTACAATATATCAGAGAAGGAGATCAGAAAGCTTTTATCTTGTTATTGTAGGATCTGCAGATAAACTTCAGAAATAAAAAACAGGGCAAAGGGAAATTAAATAATCCACATATCTAGTTTTAATATCCAGCCTCATACCTACGGGTAACTGAAATATGACCTGGAGGGAAGATACCTCCTGAATTAGGGACTGAGATCAGCAACATAATCAGAATAAATGAAGGGTTTTCTTCATGCTGCTCAATGGAGAAATCCCTCTGACGTGGATGTGCTCACTAGAAATAAATAAAACTTCAGAAACCAGCACGCAGCACAGATGAGATCTAACCTTGTAAATTAATAAACCACTGCCCCATGTACGAAATCGCTGCAGGTTTTGTGCCTGATTCTGTACATATTTAACCTCCCCCATGTAAATAGTCCTCTGAAGTTAATGGAGCTGTACTAATTTGCAATGGCTGGGTATTAAGCCGTTGGGGGTTAAGAATTTCTGCCAGCTCTAATTGCAGCACTTTGTAGTTACAGGGCTGTAGGTTGACTCTGCGATGTTCCTGCTTTGGAAAAAAAACATCCGTGGCCATTACACTGTGTTGCCAGCGGCCCCATGGCACAGCCCAGGTACAAGCACTCTCCCTTCACAGGCCACGTCCTCGGACAGAGGAATCCCGTTCCTGCCCTACAGAGGAGGGTGCAGACATTTTGTTGGATACCACAACATAAAGCTCATTTAATTTGCATTATAGATGCACCAAGGCAAAATGATCTATCCACAGCCTAAATAATAAACTGGAGTGAAAACATCCTTGGGCTGTGAGAGGCTAGAACAAGCACTAACTGAAATGTATAAACTTACATAACATTATTTATAGAAAGTAGCCCGGTTGTCAAAGGCCCCAAGAGAGCTGGAACATGGGAATGTTTGTTCTCCCCGCAAAGAAAAATTAATTATGTAAGTTTATAAATTCCAGTTGCTTTGCTTGCTCATCTCCTGATGTGCCTAAGGACTGCTTGAAAGGTATTTATGGTTCCCGGCTGCTGCTTCTTGATGGCATTTTTTAACCTTGTACTTCTGCAATGCTGTTGCCTCATAGGATCTTGGAGTGGGAGATTAGCTTTACACACTGTGTTCCTTAGCCATAGAAAAATGCAGATTTGTCCTGAGTTTCTGCAGTAGCAAATTTATATTAAGGGTGTGCCTGGAGGAGGCCAGGGCTCACCAAGCCACTAGATATTTTGTGAAGTGTGGTGGGGCAGCTGCCGTGTTTTGGGAGCATTGGGAGAGCCCTGAGCCATTTGCAGGCAGCTGGGATCAAACGGACACCTCTCTCTGCTTGAGCCTGCCATGGCTTTGCTTATTTTCTTCTTTCACTGCCACAAACACAGATGCCATGAAGACTCTAATGCTCTACATGGTTTGATTTGCAAGGCAGGAAGAGTGCCACTTTGTCCTGGTTTCCGCTGGGATAGAGCTAACTGTCTTCCTAGTAGCTGGTACAGTGCTATGTTTTGAGTTCAGCATGCGAAGAATGTTGATAACACTGATGTTTTCAGTTGTTGCTCAGCATTGTTTAGACTATAGTCAAGGATTTTTCAGCTTCTCATGGCCAGCCAGGGCACAAGAAGTTGGCACAGGACACAACCAGGGCCACTGACCCAAACTGGCCAACGGTGTATTCCATACCATGTGACGTCCCATCTAGTTTAGGAACTGGGAAGTGAGGGGGCAGGGAATCGCTGCTCGGGGACTGGCAGGGTGTCGGTCGGCGGGTGGTGAGCTATTGCCCTGTGCATAATTTGTACATTCCAATCCTTTTATTACTACTGTTGTCATTTTATTAGTGTTATCATTATCATTATAGTTTCTTCTTTTCTGCTCTATTAAACCATTCTTATCTCAACCCAGAAGTTTTACCTTTTTTCCCCGATTTCCTCCCCCATCCCACTGGATGGGGGAAGTGAGTGAGCGGCTGCGTGGTACTTAGTTGCTGGCTGGAGTTAAACCACGACACACTTATTACTAAAATGCACTATATCATATAATTTCCTGGTAATGCTGTATTTGGCCAGGGCTGCCAACTGGCCAGAAAGCTCAGGAAATATGGCAAAGAAACTATGTATCATCAAACTCAAATGATCAATGTTTCCTTCCAGGCTCCGCTCAAAAGCACTATGGCTTGGGGTTCTGTGCTACGATTGCTGCTTTTCCCCCCATCCACTCCTGTAAACTGTCACTCCTCATGGGTCTGAGACACTTGCCAGCATCCAAAAATGCCATTTATTCAATTACCTGGTTTTACATATTCTCCAATACCACCTCATTACGGAAGGTAATGGCTGAGTGCTGGAGTTTCAGTGTGTGTGGCCACTAACTGAATTAAAATGCAAGGTCCAAGTCACCTGCACTCAGGGGAGATAAGAAACAAGAAAACATCTTCAGAGAAATATTTCATACCTCCCTGTTGGCCGATGTCCTCTGAGAGTACGGCATTTCAGGGACCTCCCCTTGGGTCCTGCTTGCTGCAGTAATGCTAAGGGCCACCTGCAAAATGCCCCGAGGCCAAACATCCCAGGGAGGCTCTCTGTCCCTGGCTGTCCCGGCCCACTCCCTCTGACATGCTTTCAAACCCATTTTCCTGCAATTTCTTGCATTTCAGGATCTGCCTTGCTACCACCAAAAGAAAGGAGGAAGGGCAAGGCATTTGGGGATTTGAGCATGGGGATGATCAACCCCATTACATGTAGCACCAGCCTCTACCACCCATGGATTTTATGCTGGGTGATATCCCAAAATAATCTTACCCAAGTGGTACTGGCAGTTCAGAGGCGGATTTGCACCAGGTGAGGTTGCAGCTGCATGACCCTTGCCGCCCCTTATGGGAGGTGGCACATCGTGTCCTCTGGGGACTCCGGTGGCCCTGGGGATCACCAATGGGATTCATGCTACTGGGAAAAGGCATTTTGGTTGGTGTACGTGTATCACTTTTGAGGAAAGGGGGACTTGTCCACAGCTTTGGTGAGGCTTGGCTAAACCAGGGTGACCTTTATGGGTAGAAACAGCTTTATTTTGCTGCGCTGAGGGAGAAAGCATCAATGGTGACAGCTGCCTGTCTCCCTGCACCATCACCTTAACCTGCCAACACAGCGAGGGAGGCCCAGGAGTGCAGTTCTAGCCTCCGTGTTGGATTAATGGCACCCTGAGCCTCGCTTCCCCAGGATTTGGGAATAAATTAAGAAGCAGATTTTAACAGGCCCGGCTCCAAGGTTAGGAGTCATCTGTTTTTCTGGTCACAAGCCACATGAAACATAAGATGTTAAGAGGTTGTCAGCAGCTGCTGCAAAGGACCACTGCGCTCCCGCTGCCCACATATCTCGATGAGGTACTGACTTCTTAAAAAAGCTCCATCTATCCCCAGCAATGACTGAGCACCTCTGTATAAATATTTAGAATAAATGAATAGACTGTTGAAATTCTCCAGAAGGCAAAGTAAATATTTCCGCCAGCAATGTGTGGCAAGTTTGAGTCATCACATAAAACTTCTGAGAGACTTGTGCATCTAGATTCCCATAGACACAGCATCTCACGGCGCTCGTTCTCCGCAGAGCCTTTTTCCGAAAAGACAAACATCCGGGTCCTTCTCCCACAAGGAAGGTACCAGCCCTGAAAGCTCTTCCTGTTATTCAACGTCCCCCTGCAGCCTATCCCCAGGCCCAACAGCACTGGACATCTGTGCTTACCCACAGACGGCACATCTCATAGTACTCATTCTCGGCAGAGCCTCTTTCCGAAAAGACAAACGTCCGTCTCCTTCTCCCACAAGGAAGGTGCCAGCCCTGAAAGCTCTTGCTGTTCTTAACCCCCCCCGCAGCCTATGCACAGGCACAACGGCACCGGGGATCTCTGCTTTCCCAGAGACTCAGCATCTCACGGCGCTCATCCTCGGCAGATCCTCCTTCTTAAAAGGCAAACGTCCGGCTCCTTCTCCCACAAGGAAGGTGCCAGCCTTTAAAGTTCTTGCTGGTCTTCACCGTCCCCCTGCAGCCTATCCACAAGCACAACAGCACTGGGCATCTCTGCTTACCCACAGACGGCATATCTCATGGCGCTCATCCTCGCAGAGCCGCTTTCCAAAAGACAAACGTGCGGCTCTATCTCCCACAAGGAAGGTGCCAGCCCTGAAAGCTCTTGCTGGGCTTCACCGTCCCCATGCAGCCTATCCACAGGCACAACAGCACTGGGCATCTCTGCTTACCAAGATATTCAGCATCTCGCGGCGCTCGTTCTTGGCAGAGCCTTTTTCCGAAAAGTCAGACGTCCGGCTCCTTCTCCCACAAGGAAGGTGCCAGCCCTGAAAGCTCTTGCTGGTCTTCACCGCCCCCATGCAGCGTATGCACAGGCACAACAGCACTGGGAATCTGTGCTTACCCACAGACTGCACATCTCATAGTGCTCGTTCTCGGCAGAGCCTCTTTCCGAAAAGACAATTGTCCGTCTACTTCTCCCACAAGGAAGCTGCCAGCCCTGAAAGATCTTGCAGGTCTTCACTATTCCCCTGCAGCCTATCTTTAGCCGCAACAGCACTGGGGATCTCTGCTTTCCCAGAGACTCAGCATCTCATGGTGCTCGCTCTCGGCAGAGCCTTTTTCTGAAAAGGCAAAAGTCCGGCTCCTTCTCCCACAAGGAAGGTGCCAACCCCGAAAGCTCTTGCAGGTCTTCATCGTCCCCCTGCAGCCTATCCACAGGCACAACAGCACTGGGATCTGTGCTTTCCCAGAGACTCAGCATCTCAAGGTGTTCGTTCTCAGCAGAGCCTTCTTCTGAAAAGGCAAACGGCGGGCTCCTACTCCCGCAAGGAAGCTGCCAGCCCTAAAAGATCTTGCTGCTCTTCCTCGTCCTTAGGCGGCCTTTCCACAGGCACAACAGCACTGGGCATTTCTGCTTTCCCAGAGACTCAGCATCTCATGGTACTCGTTGTCGGCAGAGCAGTTTTCCGATAGGCAAACGTCTGGCTCCTTCTCCCACAAGGAAGGTACCAGCACTGAAAGCTCTTGCAGGTCTTCACTATCCCTCTGCAGCCTATCTTTAGCCGCAACAGCACTCAGGATCTCTGCTTTCCCAGAGACTCAGCATGTCACGGTGCCTGTTCTCGGCAGAAACTTTTTCTGAAAAGGCAAACGTCTGGCTCCTTCTAACACAAGGAAGGTGCCAGCCCTGAAAGATCTTGCTGGTCTTCATCGTCCCCCTGCAGCCTATCCACAGGCACAACAGCACTGGGATCTCTGCTTTCCCAGAGACTCAGCATCTGACGCAGATCGTTCTCGGCAGAGCCTTTTTCTGAAAAGGCAAACGTCTGGCTCCTTCTCCCACAAGGAAGCTGTCAGCCCTGAAAGCTCTTGCAAGTCTTCACTATCCCTTTGCAGCCTACCTTTAGCCGCAACAGCACTGGGTCTCTCTGCTTTCCCCAGAGACTCAGCATGTCACGGTGCTCGTTCACGGCAGAAAATTTTTCTGAAAAGGCAAACGTCTGGCTCCTTCTCCCACAAGGAAGGTGCCAGCCCTGAAAGATCTTGGTGGACTTCACCGTCCCCTTGCAGCCTATCCACAGGCACAACAGCACTGGGATCTCTGATTTCCCAGAGACTCAGCATCTCATGGTGCTCGCTCTCGGCAAAGCCTTTTTGTGAAAAGGCAAGTCCGGCTCCTTCTCCCACAAGGAAGCTGCCAGCCCTGAAAGCTCTGGCAGGTCTTCACTATCCCTCTGTAGCCTATCTTTAGCCGCAACAGCACTGGGGATCTCTGCTTTCCCAGACACTCTGCATGTCACGGTGCTCGTTCTCGGCAGAAACTTTTTCTGAAACGGCAAACTTACGGCTCCTTCTCCCACAAGGAAGGTACCAGCCCTGAAAGATCTTGCTGGGCTTCACCGTCCCCCTGCAGCATATGCACAGGCACAACAGCACTGGGGATCTCTGCTTTCCCAGAGACTCTGCATGTCACGGTGCTCGTTCTCGGCAGAAACTTTTTTTGAAAAGGCAAACTTACGGCTCCTTCTCCCACAAGGAAGGTACCAGCCCTGAAAGATCTTGCTGGTCGTCACCGTCCCCCTGCAGCCTATCCACAGGCACAACAGCATTGGGGATCTCTGCTTTCCCAGAGACTCAGCATGTCATGGTGCTCGCTCTCGGCAGAAAGTTTTTCTGAAAAGGCAAACGTCTGGCTCCTTCTCCCACAAGGAAGGTGCCAGCCCTGAAAGATCTTGCTGGTCTTCACCGTCCCCCTGCAGCGTATCCAGAGGCACAACAGCACTGGGATCTGTGCTTTCACAGAGACTCAGCATCTCACGGTGCTCGTTCTCGGCAGAAACTTTTTCTTAATAGGCAAACGTCTGGCTCCTTCTCCCACAAGGAAGGTACCAGCCCTGAAAGATCTGGCAGGTCTTCACTATCCCTCTGCAGCCTATCTTTAGCCGCAACAGCACTGGGGATCTCTGCTTTCCGGGAGACTCAGCATGTCACGGTGCTCGTTCTCGGCAGAAGCTTTTTCTGAAAAGGCAAAAGTCTGGCTCCTTCTCCCACAGGGAAGGTGCCAGACCTGAAAGATCTTGCTGGTCTTCCCCGTCCCCCTGCGACATATCCACAGGCACAACAGCACTGGGATCTCTGCTTTCACAGAGAGTCAGCATCTCACGGTGCTTGTACTCGGCAGAAACTTTTTCTTAATAGGCAAACGTCTGGCTCCTTCTCCCACAAGGAAGGTAGCAGCCCTGAAAGATCTGGCAGGTCTTCACTATCCCTCTGCAGCCTATCTTTAGCCGCAACAGCACTGGGGATCTCTGCTTTCCGAGAGATTCAGCATGTCACGGTCCTCGTTCTCGGCAGATACTTTTTTTGAAAAGGCAAACGTCTGGCTTCTTCTCCCACAAGGAAGGTGCCAGCCCTGAAAGATCTTGCTGGTCTTCACCGTCCCCCTGCAGCCTATCCACAGGCACAACAGCACTGGGGATCTCTGCTTTCCCAGAGACTCAGCATCTCATGGTGCTCGCTCTCGGCAGAGCCTTTTTCTGAAAAGGCAAACGTCCGGCTCCTTCTCCCACAAGGAAGGTACCAGCCCTGAAAGCTATTCCTGGTCTTCACGTTCCCCCTGCTGCCTATCCACAGGCACAAAAGAACTGGGCATCTGTGCTTACCGGCTGACGGCACATCTCATCATGCTCATTCTTGGAAAACCCCTTTTGAAAAGGCAAACGTGCGGCTCTATCTCCCAAAAGGAAGGTGCCAGCCCTAAAAGCTCTTACTCTTCTTCACTGTCCCCCTGCAGCCTATCCACAGACACAACAGCACTGGGCAGAACTGCTTTCCCACACACTCAGCATCTCACCGCGCTCGTTCTCGGCAGAGCCTCTTTCCAAGAATTCAATCTTCCGGTTCCCTCTCCCACAAGGAAGATACGAGCCCTGAAAGCTCTTGCTGGTCTTCACCGTCCCCCTGCAGCCTATCCACAGGCCCAACAGCACCGGGCTGCTCTGCTTTCCCACAGACGGCACATCTCATCGTGCTCATTCTCGGCAGAGTCTCTTTTCCCAAAAGGCGGATGTCCGGCTCCTTCTCCCACAAGGAAGGTGCCAGCCCTGAAAGCTCTTGCTGCTCTTCCCCGTCCCCCTGCAGTTTATCCACAGGCACAACAGCACTGGGCATCTATGCTTACCCACATGTCATGGTTTAACCCCAGACAGCAACCAAGCACCACGCAGCCGCTCACTCACTCCCCCCATCCAGTGGGATGGGGGAGGAAATCGGGAAGAAAAAAGCAAAACTCCTGGGTTGAGGTAAGAACGGTTTAATAGAACAGAAGAGAAGAAACTAATAATGATAATGATAACACTAATAAAATGAAAACAGTAGTAATAAAAGGATTGGAATGTACAAATGATGTGCAGGGCAATAGCTCACCACCCGCCGACCGACACCCTGCCAGTCCCCGAGCGGCGATTCACTGCCCCCCCACTTCCCAGTTCCTAAACTAGATGGGACGTCACATGGTATGGAATACACCGTTGGCCAGTTTGGGTCAGGTGCCTTGGCTGTGTCCTGTGCCAACTTCTTATGACCTGGCTGGGCATGAGAAGCTGAAAAATCCTTGACTTCAGTCTAAAAAATACTGAGTAACAACTGAAAACATCAGTGTTATCAACATTCTTCGCATGCTGAACTAAAAACATAGCACTGTACCAGCTACTAGGAGGACAGTTAACTCTATCCCAGCTGAAAACAGGACACCACAGACGGCACATCTCATGGTGCTCATTCTCGGCAGAGCATTTTCCCGAAAAATCAGATGTCCGGCTCCTTCTTCCACAAGGAAGGTGCCAGCCCTGAAAGCTGTTGCTGGTCTTCACTAGCCCCCTGCAGCCTATCCAGAGGCACAACAGAACCGGGCATCTCTGCTTACCGACAGACGGCACATCTCATCGCGCTCATTCTCAGCAGAGCCTTTTCTGAAAAGACAAAAGTCTGGCTCCTTCTCCCACAAGGAATGTGCCAGCCATGAATGGTCTTGCTGGTCCTTACCTTTCCCCTGGAGACTATCCACAGGCTCAACAGAACTGGGGATCTCTGCTTACCCACGGACGGCACATCTCATTGTGCTGATTCTCGGAGGGTCTTTTTCCGAAAAGGCAAACATGCAGCCCTTTCTCCTGCAAGGAAGGTGCCAGCCCTGAAAGCTCTTGCTGTTATTCACCGTCCCCCTGCACCCTATCCACAGGCACAACAGAACTGGGGATCTCTGCTTTCCCAGAGATGCAGCATCTCACGGCGCTTGTTCTCAGCAGAGACATTTTTCAAAAAGGCAAACTTCCGGGTCCTTCTCCCACAAGGAAGGTGCCAGCCCCGAAAGCTCTTGCTGGTCTTCCCCGTCCCACTGCAGTTTATCCAAGGGCACAACAGAACCAGGCATCTGTGCTTTTCCACACACTCAGCATGTCACGGCACTCATCCTCGACAAAGGCTCTTTCTGAAAGGGCAAAAGTCCGGCTCCTTCTCCCACAAGGAAAGTGCCAGCCCAGAAAGCTCTTGCTGGTCTTCACCGTACCCCTGCAGCCTATCCACAGGCACAACAGAATTGGGCATCTCTGCTTACACACAGACGGCACATCTCACGGCGCTCATCCTCGGCCGAGCCCCATTCCAAAAGGCAAACATGTGGCTCCTTCTACCACAAGGAAGGTGCCAGCCCTGAAAGCTATTGCAGGTCTTCATCGTCCCCCTGCAGCCTATGCACAGGCACAACGCCACTGGGCATCTGTGCTTAGCCACAGGCGGCACATCTCATTGTGCTCGTTCTCGGCAGAGCCTCTTTCCAAAAAGTCAAACATCCGGCTAATTCTCAAACAAGAAGGTGCCAGCCCTGAAAGCTCTTCTGGTCTTCACCGACCCCTGCAGCCTATCCACAGGCACAACAGAACCGCTGATCCCTGCTTTCCCAGAGACTTGGCATCTCACGGCGCACATACTCGGCAGAGCCTCTTTCCGAAATGGCAAACGTCCGGCTCCTTCTCCCACAAGGAAGGTGCCAGCCCTCAAAGCTCTTGCAGGTCTGTTCCGTCCCCCTGAAGCCTATGCTCAGGCACAACAGCACTGGGATCTCTGCTTTCCCAGAGACTCAGCATCTCATGCTGCTCGTTCTCGGCAGAAACTTTTTCTGAAAAGGCAAACGTCTGGCTCCTTCTCCCACAAGGAAGGTGCCAGCCCTGAAAGATATTGCTTCTCTTCCCCTTCCGCCTGCGACATATCAACAGGCACAACAGCACTGGGGATCTCTGCTTTCCCAGAGACTCAGCATCTAATGGCGCTCGTTCTCGGCAGAAACTTTTTCTTAATAGGAAAACGTCTGTCTCATTCTCCCACTAGGAAGGTACCAGCCCTGAAAGCTCTGGCAGGTCTTCACTATCCCTCTGCAGCCTATCTTTAGCCGCAACAGCACTGGGGATCTCTGCTTTCCCAGAGACTCAGCATCTCATGGTGCTCGTTCTCGGCAGAAACTTTTTCTGAAAAGGCAAACGTCTGGCTCCTTCTCCCACAAGGAAGATGCCAGCCCTGAAAGATCTTGCTGCTCTTCCCCGTCCCCCTGCGGCATATCCACAGGCACAACAGCACTGAGATCTGTGCTTTCACAGAGACTCAGCATGTCACGGTGCTCGTTCTCGGCAGAAACTTTTTTTGAAAACGCAAACGTCTGGCTCCTTCTCCCACAAAAAAGGTGCGAGCCCTGAAAGATCTTGCTGGTCTTCACCGTCCCCCTGCAGCCTATCCACAGGTACAACAGCACTGGGGATCTCTGCTTTCCCAGAGATTCAGCATCTCATGGTGCTCGCTCTCCGCAGAAACTTTTTTTGAAAAGGAAACGTCTGGCTCCTTCTCCCACAAGGGAGGTACCAGCCCTGAAAGATCTTGCTGGTCTTCACCGTCCCCCTGCTACATATCCACAGGCACAACAGCACTGGGATCTGTGCTTTCACAGAGACTCAGCATCTCACGGTGCTCGTACTCGGCAGAAACTTTTTTTGAAAAGGCAAACGTCTGACTCCTCCCACAAGGAAGCTGCCAGCCCTGAAAGCTCTGGCAGGTCTTCACTATCCCTCTGCAGCCCATCTTTAGCTGCAACAGCACTGGGGATCTCTGCTTTCCCAGAGACTCAGCATCTAATGGTGCTCGTTCTCGGCAGAAACTTTTTTTGAAAAGGCAAACGTCTGGCTCCTTCTCCCACAAGGAAGGTACCAGCCCTGAAAGATCTTGCTGGTCTTCACCGTCCCCCTGCAGCCTATCCACAAGCACAACAGCACTGGGGATCTCTGCTTTCCCAGAGACTCAGCATGTCACGGTGCTCGTTCTCGGCAGAAACTTTTTTTGAAAAGGCAAACGTCAGGCTCCTTCTCCCACAAGGAAGGTGCTAGCCCTGAAAGATCTTGCTGGTCTTCACCCTCCCGATGCAGCCTATCCACAGGCACAACAGCACTGGGGATCTCTGCTTTCCCAGAGACTCAGCATCTCACGTTGCTCCTTCTCTGCAGAAACTTTTTCTTAATAGGCAAACGTCTGGCTCCTTCTCCCACAAGGAAGGTACCAGCCCTTAAAGATCTGGCAGGTCTTCACTATCCCTTGCAGCCTATCTTTAGCCGCAACAGCACTGGGGATCTCTGCTTTCCGAGATACTCAGCATCTCACGGTGCTCGTTCTCGGCAGAAACTTTTTTGGAAAAGGCAAATGTCCGGCTCCTTCTCACACAAGGAAGGTGCCAGCCCTGAAAGAAATTGCTGGTCTTCACCGTCCCCCTGCAGCCTATACACAGGCACAACAGCACTTGGGATCTCTGCTTTCCCAGAGACTCAGCATGTCACGGTGCTCGTTCTCGGCAGAAACTTTTTTTGAAAAGGCAAACGTCTGGCTCCTTCTCCCACAAAGAAGGTACCAGCCCTGAAAGATCTTGCTGGTCTTCACCGTCCCCCTGCAGCCTATCCACAGGCACAACAGCACTGGGGATCTCTGCTTTCCCAGAGACTCAGCATCTAATGGTGCTCGTTCTTGGCAGAAACTTTTTCTTAATAGGAAAACGTCTGGCAACTTCTCCCACTAGGAAGGTGTCAGCCCTGAAAGCTCTGGCAGGTCTTCACTATCCCTCTGCAGCCTATCTTTAGCCGCAACAGAACTGGGGATCTCTGCTTTCCCAGAGACTCAGCATGTCACGGTGCTCGTTCTCGGCAGAAACTTTTTTTGAAAAGGCAAACGTCTGGCTCCTTCTCCCACAAGGAAGGTGCCAGCCCTGAAAGCTCTGGCAGGTCTTCACTATCCCTCTGCAGCCTGTCTTTAGCCGCAACAGCACTGGGGATCTCTGCTTTCCCAGAGACTCAGCATGTCACGGTGCTCGTTCTCGGCAGAAACTTTTTTTGAAAAGGCAAACGTCTGGCTCCTTCTCCCACAAGGAAGGTACCAGCCCTGAAAGATCTTGCTGGTCTTCACCGTCACCCTGCAGCCTATCCACAGGCACAACAGCACTGGGGATCTCTGCTTTCTCAGAGACTCTGCATGTCACGGTGCTCGTTCTTGGCAGAAACTTTTTTTGAAAACATAACGTCTGGCTCCTTCTCCCACAAGGAAGGTACCAGCCGTGAAAGCTCTTGCAGGTCTGCACTATCCCTCTGCAGCCTATCTTTAGACACAACAGCACTGGGGATCTCTGCATTCCGGGAGACTCAGCATGTCACGGTGCTCGTTCTTGGCAGAAACTTTTTTTGAAAAGGCAAACGTCTGGCTCCTTCTCACACAAGAAAGGTACCAGCCCTGAAAGATCTTGCTGGTCTTCACCGTCCCCCTGCAGCCTATCCACAGGCACAACAGCACTGGGATCTGTGCTTTCACAGAGACTAAGCGTCTAATGGTGCTCCTACTCGGCAGAAACTTTTTCTTAATAGGCAAACGTCTGGCTCCTTCTCCCACAAGGAAGGTTCGAGCCCTGAAAGATCTTGCTGTTCTTCACAGTTCCCCTGCAGCCTATCCACAGGCACAACAGCACTGGGGATCTCTGCTTTCACAGAAACTCAGCATCTCACGTTGCTCCTTCTCTGCAGAAACTTTTTCTTAATAGGCAAACGTCTGGCTCCTTCTCCCACAAGGAGGGTACCAGCCCTGAAAGATCTGGCAGGTCTTCACTATCCCTCTGCAGCCTATCTTTAGCCGCAACAGCACTGGGATCTGTGCTTACACAGAGACTCAGCATGTCACGGTGCTCGTACTCGGCAGAAACTTTTTCTGAAAAGGCAAACGTCTGACTCCTTCTCCCACAAGGAAGCTGACAGCACTGAAAGCTCTGGCAGGTCTTCACTATCCCTCTGCAGCCTATCTATAGCCGCAACAGCACTGGGGATCTCTGCTTTCCCAGAGACTCAGCATGTCACGGTGCTCGCTCTCGGCAGAAGCATTTTCTGAAAAGGCAAACGTCTGGCTCCTTCTCCCGAAAGAAAAGTGCCAGCCCTGAAGATTTTGTGGTCTTCAACGCCCCCTCCAGCCTATCCACAGGCACAACAGCACTGGGGATCTCTGCTTCCCCAGAGACTCAGCATGTCATGGTGCTCGCTCTCGGCAGAAGCTTTTTTCTGAAAAGGCAAACTTACGGCTGCTTCTCCCACAAGGAAGGTGCCAGCCCTGAAAGATCTTGCTGGTTTTCACTATCCCTCTGCAGCCTATCTTTAGGCACAACAGCATTGGGGATCTCTGCTTTCCCAGAGACTCAGCATGTCAAGGTGCTCGTTCTCGGCAGAAGCTTTTTCTGAGAAGGCAAAAGTGTGGCTCCTTCTCCCACAAGGAAGGTGCTAGCCCTGAAAGATCTTGCTGGTATTCACTATCCCTCTGCAGCCTATCCACAGGCACAACAGCTTTGGGGATCTCTGCTTTCCCAGAGACTCAGCATGTCACGGTGCTCACTCTCGCCAGAGCCTTTTTCTGAAAAGGCAAACTTACGGCTCCTTCTCCCACAAGGAAGGTGCCAGCCCTGAAAGATCTTGCTGGTATTCACTATCCTTCTGCAGCCTATCCACAGGCACAACAGCACTGGGGATCTCTGCTTTCCCAGAGACTCAGCATGTCACGGTGCTCGCTCTCGGCAGAAGCTTTTTCTGAGAAGGCAAACGTCTGGCTCCTTCTCCCACAAGGAAGGTGCTAGCCCTGAAAGATCTTGCTGCTCTTCACTATCCCTCTGCAGCCTATCCACAGGCACAACAGCACTGGGGATCTCTGCTTTCCCAGAGACTCAGCATGTCGCGGTGCTCGTTCTCGGCAGAAGCCTTTTTCTGAAAAGGCAAACTTACGGCTCCTTCTCCCACAAGGAAGGTGCCAGCCCTGAAGGATCTTGCTGGTCTTCACTATCCTCCTGCAGCCTATCTTTAGGCACAACAGCACTGGGGATCTCTGCTTTCCCAGAGACTCAGCATGTCACGGTGCTCGTTCTCGGCAGAAGCTTTTTCTGAGAAGGCAAACGTCTGGCTCCTTCTCCCACAAGGAAGGTGCTAGCCCTGAAAGATCTTGCTGGTATTCACTATCCCTCTGCAGCCTATCCACAGGCACAACAGCTTTGGGGATCTCTGCTTTCCCAGAGACTCAGCATGTCACGGTGCTCGCTCTCGGCAGAAGCTTTTTTCTGAAAAGGCAAACTTACGGCTCCTTCTCCCACAAGGAAGCTGCCAGCCCGGAAAGAAATTGCTGCTCTTCACTATCCCTCTGCAGCCTATCCACAGGCACAACAGCACTGGGGATCCCTGCTTTCCCGGAGACTCAGCATGTCACGGTGCTCTTTCTCGGCAGAAGCTTTTTTCTGAAAAGGCAAACTTACGGCTGCTTCTCCCACAAGGAAGGTGCCAGCCCTGAAAGATCTTGCTGGTTTTCACTATCCCTCTGAGGCCTATCTATAGCCGCAACAGCACTGGGGATCTCTGCTTTCCCAGAGACTCAGCATGTCACGGTGCTCGTTCTCGGCAGAAGCTTTTTCTGAAAAGGCAAACCTACGGCTCCTTCTCCCACAGGGAAGGTGCCAGCCCTGAAAACTAATGCAGTTTTTCACTATCCGCCTGCAGCTTATCCACAGCCATAACAGCACTGGGGATCTCTGCTTTCCCAGAGACTCAGCATGTCACGGTGCTCGCTCTCGGCAGAAGCTTTTTTCTGAAAAGGCAAACTTACGGCTCCTTCTCCCACAAGGAAGGTGCCAGCCCTGAAAGATCTTGCTGGTTTTCACTATACCTCTGCAGCCTATCTATAGCCGCAACAGCACTGGGGATCTCTGCTTTCCCAGAGACTCAGCATGTCACGGTGCTCGTTCTCGGCAGAAGCCTTTTTCTGAAAAGGCAAACTTACGGCTCCTTCTCCCACAAGGAAGGTGCCAGCCCTGAAAGATCTTGCTGCTCTTCACTATCCCTCTGCAGCCTATCCACAGGCACAACAGCATTGGGGATCTCTGCTTTCCCAGAGACTCAGCATGTCACGGTGCTCGTTCTCGGCAGAAGCTTTTTTCTGAAAAGGCAAACTTACGGCTGCTTCTCCCACAAGGAAGGTGCCAGCCCTGAAAGATCTTGCTGGTTTTCACTATCCCTCTGCAGCCTATCTATAGCCGCAACAGCACTGGGGATCTCTGCTTTCCCAGAGACTCAGCATGTCACGGTGCTCGTTCTCGGCAGAAGCCTTTTTCTGAAAAGGCAAACTTACGGCTCCTTCTCCCACAAGGAAGGTGCCAGCCCTGAAAGATCTTGCTGCTCTTCACTATCCCTCTGCAGCCTATCCACAGGCACAACAGCACTGGGGATCCCTGCTTTCCCGGAGACTCAGCATTTCACGGTGCTCGTTCTCGGCAGAAGCTTTTTTCTGAAAAGGCAAACTTACGGCTGCTTCTCCCACAAGGAAGGTGCCAGCCCTGAAAGATCTTGCTGGTTTTCACTATCCCTCTGCAGCCTATCCACAGGCACAACAGCACTGGGGATCCCTGCTTTCCCGGAGACTCAGCATGTCACGGTGCTCGTTCTCGGCAGAAGCTTTTTTCTGAAAAGGCAAACTTACGGCTGCTTCTCCCACAAGGAAGGTGCCAGCCCTGAAAGATCTTGCTGGTTTTCACTATCCCTCTGCAGCCTATCTATAGCCGCAACAGCACTGGGGATCTCTGCTTTCCCAGAGACTCAGCATGTCACGGTGCTCGTTCTCGGCAGAAGCCTTTTTCTGAAAAGGCAAACTTACGGCTCCTTCTCCCACAAGGAAGGTGCCAGCCCTGAAAGATCTTACTGCTCTTCACTATCCGTCTGCAGCCTATCCACAGGCACAACAGCATTGGGGATCTCTGCTTTCCCAGAGACTCAGCATGTCACGGTGCTCGTTCTCGGCAGAAGCTTTTTTCTGAAAAGGCAAACTTACGGCTCCTTCTCCCACAAGGAAGGTGCCAGCCCTGAAAGATCTTGCTGGTCTTCACCGTCCCCCTGCTACATATCCACAGGCACAACAGCACTGGGATCTGTGCTTTCACAGAGACTCAGCATCTCACGGTGCTCGTACTCGGCAGAAACTTTTTTTGAAAAGGCAAACGTCTGACTCCTCCCACAAGGAAGCTGCCAGCCCTGAAAGCTCTGGCAGGTCTTCACTATCCCTCTGCAGCCCATCTTTAGCTGCAACAGCACTGGGGATCTCTGCTTTCCCAGAGACTCAGCATCTAATGGTGCTCGTTCTCGGCAGAAACTTTTTTTGAAAAGGCAAACGTCTGGCTCCTTCTCCCACAAGGAAGGTACCAGCCCTGAAAGATCTTGCTGGTCTTCACCGTCCCCCTGCAGCCTATCCACAAGCACAACAGCACTGGGGATCTCTGCTTTCCCAGAGACTCAGCATGTCACGGTGCTCGTTCTCGGCAGAAACTTTTTTTGAAAAGGCAAACGTCAGGCTCCTTCTCCCACAAGGAAGGTGCTAGCCCTGAAAGATCTTGCTGGTCTTCACCCTCCCGATGCAGCCTATCCACAGGCACAACAGCACTGGGGATCTCTGCTTTCCCAGAGACTCAGCATCTCACGTTGCTCCTTCTCTGCAGAAACTTTTTCTTAATAGGCAAACGTCTGGCTCCTTCTCCCACAAGGAAGGTACCAGCCCTTAAAGATCTGGCAGGTCTTCACTATCCCTTGCAGCCTATCTTTAGCCGCAACAGCACTGGGGATCTCTGCTTTCCGAGATACTCAGCATCTCACGGTGCTCGTTCTCGGCAGAAACTTTTTTGGAAAAGGCAAATGTCCGGCTCCTTCTCACACAAGGAAGGTGCCAGCCCTGAAAGAAATTGCTGGTCTTCACCGTCCCCCTGCAGCCTATACACAGGCACAACAGCACTTGGGATCTCTGCTTTCCCAGAGACTCAGCATGTCACGGTGCTCGTTCTCGGCAGAAACTTTTTTTGAAAAGGCAAACGTCTGGCTCCTTCTCCCACAAAGAAGGTACCAGCCCTGAAAGATCTTGCTGGTCTTCACCGTCCCCCTGCAGCCTATCCACAGGCACAACAGCACTGGGGATCTCTGCTTTCCCAGAGACTCAGCATCTAATGGTGCTCGTTCTTGGCAGAAACTTTTTCTTAATAGGAAAACGTCTGGCAACTTCTCCCACTAGGAAGGTGTCAGCCCTGAAAGCTCTGGCAGGTCTTCACTATCCCTCTGCAGCCTATCTTTAGCCGCAACAGAACTGGGGATCTCTGCTTTCCCAGAGACTCAGCATGTCACGGTGCTCGTTCTCGGCAGAAACTTTTTTTGAAAAGGCAAACGTCTGGCTCCTTCTCCCACAAGGAAGGTGCCAGCCCTGAAAGCTCTGGCAGGTCTTCACTATCCCTCTGCAGCCTGTCTTTAGCCGCAACAGCACTGGGGATCTCTGCTTTCCCAGAGACTCAGCATGTCACGGTGCTCGTTCTCGGCAGAAACTTTTTTTGAAAAGGCAAACGTCTGGCTCCTTCTCCCACAAGGAAGGTACCAGCCCTGAAAGATCTTGCTGGTCTTCACCGTCACCCTGCAGCCTATCCACAGGCACAACAGCACTGGGGATCTCTGCTTTCTCAGAGACTCTGCATGTCACGGTGCTCGTTCTTGGCAGAAACTTTTTTTGAAAACATAACGTCTGGCTCCTTCTCCCACAAGGAAGGTACCAGCCGTGAAAGCTCTTGCAGGTCTGCACTATCCCTCTGCAGCCTATCTTTAGACACAACAGCACTGGGGATCTCTGCATTCCGGGAGACTCAGCATGTCACGGTGCTCGTTCTTGGCAGAAACTTTTTTTGAAAAGGCAAACGTCTGGCTCCTTCTCACACAAGAAAGGTACCAGCCCTGAAAGATCTTGCTGGTCTTCACCGTCCCCCTGCAGCCTATCCACAGGCACAACAGCACTGGGATCTGTGCTTTCACAGAGACTAAGCGTCTAATGGTGCTCCTACTCGGCAGAAACTTTTTCTTAATAGGCAAACGTCTGGCTCCTTCTCCCACAAGGAAGGTTCGAGCCCTGAAAGATCTTGCTGTTCTTCACAGTTCCCCTGCAGCCTATCCACAGGCACAACAGCACTGGGGATCTCTGCTTTCACAGAAACTCAGCATCTCACGTTGCTCCTTCTCTGCAGAAACTTTTTCTTAATAGGCAAACGTCTGGCTCCTTCTCCCACAAGGAGGGTACCAGCCCTGAAAGATCTGGCAGGTCTTCACTATCCCTCTGCAGCCTATCTTTAGCCGCAACAGCACTGGGATCTGTGCTTACACAGAGACTCAGCATGTCACGGTGCTCGTACTCGGCAGAAACTTTTTCTGAAAAGGCAAACGTCTGACTCCTTCTCCCACAAGGAAGCTGACAGCACTGAAAGCTCTGGCAGGTCTTCACTATCCCTCTGCAGCCTATCTATAGCCGCAACAGCACTGGGGATCTCTGCTTTCCCAGAGACTCAGCATGTCACGGTGCTCGCTCTCGGCAGAAGCATTTTCTGAAAAGGCAAACGTCTGGCTCCTTCTCCCGAAAGAAAAGTGCCAGCCCTGAAGATTTTGTGGTCTTCAACGCCCCCTCCAGCCTATCCACAGGCACAACAGCACTGGGGATCTCTGCTTCCCCAGAGACTCAGCATGTCATGGTGCTCGCTCTCGGCAGAAGCTTTTTTCTGAAAAGGCAAACTTACGGCTGCTTCTCCCACAAGGAAGGTGCCAGCCCTGAAAGATCTTGCTGGTTTTCACTATCCCTCTGCAGCCTATCTTTAGGCACAACAGCATTGGGGATCTCTGCTTTCCCAGAGACTCAGCATGTCAAGGTGCTCGTTCTCGGCAGAAGCTTTTTCTGAGAAGGCAAAAGTGTGGCTCCTTCTCCCACAAGGAAGGTGCTAGCCCTGAAAGATCTTGCTGGTATTCACTATCCCTCTGCAGCCTATCCACAGGCACAACAGCTTTGGGGATCTCTGCTTTCCCAGAGACTCAGCATGTCACGGTGCTCACTCTCGCCAGAGCCTTTTTCTGAAAAGGCAAACTTACGGCTCCTTCTCCCACAAGGAAGGTGCCAGCCCTGAAAGATCTTGCTGGTATTCACTATCCTTCTGCAGCCTATCCACAGGCACAACAGCACTGGGGATCTCTGCTTTCCCAGAGACTCAGCATGTCACGGTGCTCGCTCTCGGCAGAAGCTTTTTCTGAGAAGGCAAACGTCTGGCTCCTTCTCCCACAAGGAAGGTGCTAGCCCTGAAAGATCTTGCTGCTCTTCACTATCCCTCTGCAGCCTATCCACAGGCACAACAGCACTGGGGATCTCTGCTTTCCCAGAGACTCAGCATGTCGCGGTGCTCGTTCTCGGCAGAAGCCTTTTTCTGAAAAGGCAAACTTACGGCTCCTTCTCCCACAAGGAAGGTGCCAGCCCTGAAGGATCTTGCTGGTCTTCACTATCCTCCTGCAGCCTATCTTTAGGCACAACAGCACTGGGGATCTCTGCTTTCCCAGAGACTCAGCATGTCACGGTGCTCGTTCTCGGCAGAAGCTTTTTCTGAGAAGGCAAACGTCTGGCTCCTTCTCCCACAAGGAAGGTGCTAGCCCTGAAAGATCTTGCTGGTATTCACTATCCCTCTGCAGCCTATCCACAGGCACAACAGCTTTGGGGATCTCTGCTTTCCCAGAGACTCAGCATGTCACGGTGCTCGCTCTCGGCAGAAGCTTTTTTCTGAAAAGGCAAACTTACGGCTCCTTCTCCCACAAGGAAGCTGCCAGCCCGGAAAGAAATTGCTGCTCTTCACTATCCCTCTGCAGCCTATCCACAGGCACAACAGCACTGGGGATCCCTGCTTTCCCGGAGACTCAGCATGTCACGGTGCTCTTTCTCGGCAGAAGCTTTTTTCTGAAAAGGCAAACTTACGGCTGCTTCTCCCACAAGGAAGGTGCCAGCCCTGAAAGATCTTGCTGGTTTTCACTATCCCTCTGAGGCCTATCTATAGCCGCAACAGCACTGGGGATCTCTGCTTTCCCAGAGACTCAGCATGTCACGGTGCTCGTTCTCGGCAGAAGCTTTTTCTGAAAAGGCAAACCTACGGCTCCTTCTCCCACAGGGAAGGTGCCAGCCCTGAAAACTAATGCAGTTTTTCACTATCCGCCTGCAGCTTATCCACAGCCATAACAGCACTGGGGATCTCTGCTTTCCCAGAGACTCAGCATGTCACGGTGCTCGCTCTCGGCAGAAGCTTTTTTCTGAAAAGGCAAACTTACGGCTCCTTCTCCCACAAGGAAGGTGCCAGCCCTGAAAGATCTTGCTGGTTTTCACTATACCTCTGCAGCCTATCTATAGCCGCAACAGCACTGGGGATCTCTGCTTTCCCAGAGACTCAGCATGTCACGGTGCTCGTTCTCGGCAGAAGCCTTTTTCTGAAAAGGCAAACTTACGGCTCCTTCTCCCACAAGGAAGGTGCCAGCCCTGAAAGATCTTGCTGCTCTTCACTATCCCTCTGCAGCCTATCCACAGGCACAACAGCATTGGGGATCTCTGCTTTCCCAGAGACTCAGCATGTCACGGTGCTCGTTCTCGGCAGAAGCTTTTTTCTGAAAAGGCAAACTTACGGCTGCTTCTCCCACAAGGAAGGTGCCAGCCCTGAAAGATCTTGCTGGTTTTCACTATCCCTCTGCAGCCTATCTATAGCCGCAACAGCACTGGGGATCTCTGCTTTCCCAGAGACTCAGCATGTCACGGTGCTCGTTCTCGGCAGAAGCCTTTTTCTGAAAAGGCAAACTTACGGCTCCTTCTCCCACAAGGAAGGTGCCAGCCCTGAAAGATCTTGCTGCTCTTCACTATCCCTCTGCAGCCTATCCACAGGCACAACAGCACTGGGGATCCCTGCTTTCCCGGAGACTCAGCATTTCACGGTGCTCGTTCTCGGCAGAAGCTTTTTTCTGAAAAGGCAAACTTACGGCTGCTTCTCCCACAAGGAAGGTGCCAGCCCTGAAAGATCTTGCTGGTTTTCACTATCCCTCTGCAGCCTATCCACAGGCACAACAGCACTGGGGATCCCTGCTTTCCCGGAGACTCAGCATGTCACGGTGCTCGTTCTCGGCAGAAGCTTTTTTCTGAAAAGGCAAACTTACGGCTGCTTCTCCCACAAGGAAGGTGCCAGCCCTGAAAGATCTTGCTGGTTTTCACTATCCCTCTGCAGCCTATCTATAGCCGCAACAGCACTGGGGATCTCTGCTTTCCCAGAGACTCAGCATGTCACGGTGCTCGTTCTCGGCAGAAGCCTTTTTCTGAAAAGGCAAACTTACGGCTCCTTCTCCCACAAGGAAGGTGCCAGCCCTGAAAGATCTTACTGCTCTTCACTATCCGTCTGCAGCCTATCCACAGGCACAACAGCATTGGGGATCTCTGCTTTCCCAGAGACTCAGCATGTCACGGTGCTCGTTCTCGGCAGAAGCTTTTTTCTGAAAAGGCAAACTTACGGCTCCTTCTCCCACAAGGAAGGTGCCAGCCCTGAAAGATCTTGCTGGTTTTCACTATCCCTCTGCAGCCTATCCACAGGCACAACAGCACTGGGGATCCCTGCTTTCCCGGAGACTCAGCATTTCACGGTGCTCGTTCTCGGCAGAAGCTTTTTTCTGAAAAGGCAAACCTACGGCTGCTTCTCCCACAAGGAAGGTGCCAGCCCTGAAAGATCTTGCTGGTTTTCACTATCCCTCTGCAGCCTATCCACAGGCACAACAGCACTGGGGATCCCTGCTTTCCCGGAGACTCAGCATGTCACGGTGCTCGTTCTCGGCAGAAGCTTTTTTCTGAAAAGGCAAACTTACGGCTGCTTCTCCCACAAGGAAGGTGCCAGCCCTGAAAGACCTTGCTGCTCTTCACTATCCCTCTGCAGCCTATCCACAGGTACAACAGCATTGGGGATCTCTGCTTTCCCAGAGACTCAGCATGTCACGGTGCTCGTTCTCGGCAGAAGCTTTTTTCTGAAAAGGCAAACTTACGGCTGCTTCTCCCACAAGGAAGGTGCCAGCCCTGAAAGATCTTGCTGGTTTTCACTATCCCTCTGCAGCCTATCCACAGGCACAACAGCACTGGGGATCCCTGCTTTCCCGGAGACTCAGCATGTCACCGTGCTCGTTCTCGGCAGAAGCTTTTTTCTGAAAAGGCAAACTTACGGCTGCTTCTCCCACAAGGAAGGTGCCAGCCCTGAAAGATCTTGCTGGTTTTCACTATCCCTCTGCAGCCTATCTATAGCCGCAACAGCACTGGGGATCTCTGCTTTCCCAGAGACTCAGCATGTCACGGTGCTCGTTCTCGGCAGAAGCCTTTTTCTGAAAAGGCAAACTTACGGCTGCTTCTCCCACAAGGAAGGTGCCAGCCCTGAAAGATCTTGCTGCTCTTCACTATCCCTCTGCAGCCTATCTATAGCCGCAACAGCACTGGGGATCTCTGCTTTCCCAGAGACTCAGCATGTCACGGTGCTCGTTCTCGGCAGAAGCTTTTTTCTGAAAAGGCAAACTTACGGCTCCTTCTCCCACAAGGAAGGTGCCAGCCCTGAAAGATCTTGCTGCTCTTCACTATCCCTCTGCAGCCTATCCACAGGCACAACAGCATTGGGGATCTCTGCTTTCCCAGAGACTCAGCATGTCACGGTGCTCGTTCTCGGCAGAAGCTTTTTTCTGAAAAGGCAAACTTACGGCTGCTTCTCCCACAAGGAAGGTGCCAGCCCTGAAAGATCTTGCTGGTTTTCACTATCCCTCTGCAGCCTATCCACAGGCACAACAGCACTGGGGATCCCTGCTTTCCCGGAGACTCAGCATGTCACGGTGCTCGCTCTCGGCAGAAGCTTTTTTCTGAAAAGGCAAACTTACGGCTGCTTCTCCCACAAGGAAGGTGCCAGCCCTGAAAGATCTTGCTGGTTTTCACTATCCCTCTGCAGCCTATCTATAGCCGCAACAGCACTGGGGATCTCTGCTTTCCCAGAGACTCAGCATGTCACGGTGCTCGCTCTCGGCAGAAGCCTTTTTCTGAAAAGGCAAACTTACGGCTCCTTCTCCCACAAGGAAGGTGCCAGCCCTGAAAGATCTTGCTGGTTTTCACTATCCCTCTGCAGCCTATCCACAGGCACAACAGCACTGGGGATCCTTGCTTTCCCGGAGACTCAGCATGTCACGGTGCTCGTTCTCGGCAGAAGCTTTTTTCTGAAAAGGCAAACTTACGGCTGCTTCTCCCACAAGGAAGGTGCCAGCCCTGAAAGATCTTGCTGGTTTTCACTATCCCTCTGCAGCCTATCCACAGGCACAACAGCACTGGGGATCCTTGCTTTCCCGGAGACTCAGCATGTCACGGTGCTCGTTCTCGGCAGAAGCTTTTTTCTGAAAAGGCAAACTTACGGCTGCTTCTCCCACAAGGAAGGTGCCAGCCCTGAAAGATCTTGCTGCTCTTCACTATCCCTCTGCAGCCTATCTATAGCCGCAACAGCACTGGGGATCTCTGCTTTCCCAGAGACTCAGCATGTCACGGTGCTCGTTCTCGGCAGAAGCCTTTTTCTGAAAAGGCAAACTTACGGCTCCTTCTCCCACAAGGAAGGTGCCAGCCCTGAAAGATCTTGCTGCTCTTCACTATCCCTCTGCAGCCTATCCACAGGCACAACAGCATTGGGGATCTCTGCTTTCCCAGAGACTCAGCATGTCACGGTGCTCGTTCTCGGCAGAAGCTTTTTTCTGAAAAGGCAAACTTACGGCTGCTTCTCCCACAAGGAAGGTGCCAGCCCTGAAAGATCTTGCTGCTCTTCACTATCCCTCTGCAGCCTATCTATAGCCGCAATAGCACTGGGGATCTCTGCTTTCCCAGAGACTCAGCATGTCACGGTGCTCGTTCTCGGCAGAAGCCTTTTTCTGAAAAGTCAAACGTCTGGCTCCTTCTCCCACAAGGAAGGTGCTAGCCCTGAAAGATCTTGCTGCTCTTCACTATCCCTCTGCAGCCTATCCACAGGCACAACAGCATTGGGGATCTCTGCTTTCCCAGAGACTCAGCATGTCAAGGTGCTCGTTCTCGGCAGAAGCCTTTTTCTGAAAAGGCAAACTTACGGCTCCTTCTCCCACAAGGAAGGTGCCAGCCCTGAAAGATCTTGCTGGTTTTCACTATCCCTCTGCAGCCTATCCACAGGCACAACAGCACTGGGGATCCCTGCTTTCCCGGAGACTCAGCATGTCACGGTGCTCGTTCTCGGCAGAAGCTTTTTTCTGAAAAGGCAAACTTACGGCTGCTTCTCCCACAAGGAAGGTGCCAGCCCTGAAAGATCTTGCTGGTTTTCACTATCCCTCTGCAGCCTATCTATAGCCGCAACAGCACTGGGGATCTCTGCTTTCCCAGAGACTCAGCATGTCACGGTGCTCGTTCTCGGCAGAAGCCTTTTTCTGAAAAGGCAAACTTACGGCTCCTTCTCCCACAAGGAAGGTGCCAGCCCTGAAAGATCTTGCTGCTCTTCACTATCCCTCTGCAGCCTATCCACAGGCACAACAGCATTGGGGATCTCTGCTTTCCCAGAGACTCAGCATGTCACGGTGCTCGTTCTCGGCAGAAGCTTTTTTCTGAAAAGGCAAACTTACGGCTGCTTCTCCCACAAGGAAGGTGCCAGCCCTGAAAGATCTTGCTGGTTTTCACTATCCCTCTGCAGCCTATCCACAGGCACAACAGCACTGGGGATCCTTGCTTTCCCGGAGACTCAGCATGTCACGGTGCTCGTTCTCGGCAGAAGCTTTTTTCTGAAAAGGCAAACTTACGGCTGCTTCTCCCACAAGGAAGGTGCCAGCCCTGAAAGATCTTGCTGGTTTTCACTATCCCTCTGCAGCCTATCTTTAGGCACAACAGCATTGGGGATCTCTGCTTTCCCAGAGACTCAGCATGTCACGTTGCTCGTTCTCGGCAGAAGCTTTTTCTGAGAAGGCAAAAGTGTGGCTCCTTCTCCCACAAGGAAGGTGCTAGCCCTGAAAGATCTTGCTGGTATTCACTATCCCTCTGCAGCCTATCCACAGGCACAACAGCACTGGGGATCTCTGCTTTCCCAGAGACTCAGCATGTCGCGGTGCTCGTTCTCGGCAGAAGCCTTTTTCTGAAAAGGCAAACTTACGGCTCCTTCTCCCACAAGGAAGGTGCCAGCCCTGAAAGATCTTGCTGGTCTTCACTATCCTCCTGCAGCCTATCTTTAGGCACAACAGCATTGGGGATCTCTGCTTTCCCAGAGACTCAGCATGTCACGGTGCTCGTTCTCGGCAGAAGCTTTTTCTGAGAAGGCAAACGTCTGGCTCCTTCTCCCACAAGGAAGGTGCTAGCCCTGAAAGATCTTGCTGGTATTCACTATCCCTCTGCAGCCTATCCACAGGCACAACAGCTTTGGGGATCTCTGCTTTCCCAGAGACTCAGCATGTCACGGTGCTCGCTCTCGGCAGAAGCTTTTTTCTGAAAAGGCAAACTTACGGCTCCTTCTCCCACAAGGAAGCTGCCAGCCCGGAAAGAAATTGCTGCTCTTCACTATCCCTCTGCAGCCTATCCACAGGCACAACAGCACTGGGGATCCCTGCTTTCCCGGAGACTCAGCATGTCGCGGTGCTCTTTCTCGGCAGAAGCTTTTTTCTGAAAAGGCAAACTTACGGCTGCTTCTCCCACAAGGAAGGTGCCAGCCCTGAAAGATCTTGCTGGTTTTCACTATCCCTCTGAGGCCTATCTATAGCCGCAACAGCACTGGGGATCTCTGCTTTCCCAGAGACTCAGCATGTCACGGTGCTCGTTCTCGGCAGAAGCTTTTTCTGAAAAGGCAAACTTACGGCTCCTTCTCCCACAGGGAAGGTGCCAGCCCTGAAAACTAATGCAGTTTTTCACTATCCGCCTGCAGCTTATCCACAGCCATAACAGCACTGGGGATCTCTGCTTTCCCAGAGACTCAGCATGTCACGGTGCTCGCTCTCGGCAGAAGCTTTTTTCTGAAAAGGCAAACTTACGGCTCCTTCTCCCACAAGGAAGGTGCCAGCCCTGAAAGATCTTGCTGGTTTTCACTATCCCTCTGCAGCCTATCTATAGCCGCAACAGCACTGGGGATCTCTGCTTTCCCAGAGACTCAGCATGTCACGGTGCTCGTTCTCGGCAGAAGCCTTTTTCTGAAAAGGCAAACTTACGGCTCCTTCTCCCACAAGGAAGGTGCCAGCCCTGAAAGATCTTGCTGCTCTTCACTATCCCTCTGCAGCCTATCCACAGGCACAACAGCATTGGGGATCTCTGCTTTCCCAGAGACTCAGCATGTCACGGTGCTCGTTCTCGGCAGAAGCTTTTTTCTGAAAAGGCAAACTTACGGCTGCTTCTCCCACAAGGAAGGTGCCAGCCCTGAAAGATCTTGCTGGTTTTCACTATCCCTCTGCAGCCTATCTATAGCCGCAACAGCACTGGGGATCTCTGCTTTCCCAGAGACTCAGCATGTCACGGTGCTCGTTCTCGGCAGAAGCCTTTTTCTGAAAAGGCAAACTTACGGCTCCTTCTCCCACAAGGAAGGTGCCAGCCCTGAAAGATCTTGCTGCTCTTCACTATCCCTCTGCAGCCTATCCACAGGCACAACAGCATTGGGGATCTCTGCTTTCCCAGAGACTCAGCATGTCACGGTGCTCGTTCTCGGCAGAAGCTTTTTTCTGAAAAGGCAAACTTACGGCTGCTTCTCCCACAAGGAAGGTGCCAGCCCTGAAAGATCTTGCTGGTTTTCACTATCCCTCTGCAGCCTATCTATAGCCGCAACAGCACTGGGGATCTCTGCTTTCCCAGAGACTCAGCATGTCACGGTGCTCGTTCTCGGCAGAAGCCTTTTTCTGAAAAGGCAAACTTACGGCTCCTTCTCCCACAAGGAAGGTGCCAGCCCTGAAAGATCTTGCTGCTCTTCACTATCCCTCTGCAGCCTATCCACAGGCACAACAGCATTGGGGATCTCTGCTTTCCCAGAGACTCAGCATGTCACGGTGCTCGTTCTCGGCAGAAGCTTTTTTCTGAAAAGGCAAACTTACGGCTGCTTCTCCCACAAGGAAGGTGCCAGCCCTGAAAGATCTTGCTGCTCTTCACTATCCCTCTGCAGCCTATCCACAGGCACAACAGCATTGGGGATCTCTGCTTTCCCAGAGACTCAGCATGTCACGGTGCTCGTTCTCGGCAGAAGCTTTTTTCTGAAAAGGCAAACTTACGGCTGCTTCTCCCACAAGGAAGGTGCCAGCCCTGAAAGATCTTGCTGGTTTTCACTATCCCTCTGCAGCCTATCCACAGGCACAACAGCACTGGGGATCCTTGCTTTCCCGGAGACTCAGCATGTCACGGTGCTCGTTCTCGGCAGAAGCTTTTTTCTGAAAAGGCAAACTTACGGCTGCTTCTCCCACAAGGAAGGTGCCAGCCCTGAAAGATCTTGCTGGTTTTCACTATCCCTCTGCAGCCTATCTTTAGGCACAACAGCATTGGGGATCTCTGCTTTCCCAGAGACTCAGCATGTCACGTTGCTCGTTCTCGGCAGAAGCTTTTTCTGAGAAGGCAAAAGTGTGGCTCCTTCTCCCACAAGGAAGGTGCTAGCCCTGAAAGATCTTGCTGGTATTCACTATCCCTCTGCAGCCTATCCACAGGCACAACAGCACTGGGGATCTCTGCTTTCCCAGAGACTCAGCATGTCGCGGTGCTCGTTCTCGGCAGAAGCCTTTTTCTGAAAAGGCAAACTTACGGCTCCTTCTCCCACAAGGAAGGTGCCAGCCCTGAAAGATCTTGCTGGTCTTCACTATCCTCCTGCAGCCTATCTTTAGGCACAACAGCATTGGGGATCTCTGCTTTCCCAGAGACTCAACATGTCACGGTGCTCGTTCTCGGCAGAAGCTTTTTCTGAGAAGGCAAAAGTGTGGCTCCTTCTCCCACAAGGAAGGTGCTAGCCCTGAAAGATCTTGCTGGTATTCACTATCCCTCTGCAGCCTATCCACAGGCACAACAGCTTTGGGGATCTCTGCTTTCCCAGAGACTCAGCATGTCACGGTGCTCGCTCTCGGCAGAAGCTTTTTTCTGAAAAGGCAAACTTACGGCTCCTTCTCCCACAAGGAAGCTGCCAGCCCGGAAAGAAATTGCTGCTCTTCACTATCCCTCTGCAGCCTATCCACAGGCACAACAGCACTGGGGATCCCTGCTTTCCCGGAGACTCAGCATGTCACGGTGCTCTTTCTCGGCAGAAGCTTTTTTCTGAAAAGGCAAACTTACGGCTGCTTCTCCCACAAGGAAGGTGCCAGCCCTGAAAGATCTTGCTGGTTTTCACTATCCCTCTGAGGCCTATCTATAGCCGCAACAGCACTGGGGATCTCTGCTTTCCCAGAGACTCAGCATGTCACGGTGCTCGTTCTCGGCAGAAGCTTTTTCTGAAAAGGCAAACTTACGGCTCCTTCTCCCACAGGGAAGGTGCCAGCCCTGAAAACTAATGCAGTTTTTCACTATCCGCCTGCAGCTTATCCACAGCCATAACAGCACTGGGGATCTCTGCTTTCCCAGAGACTCAGCATGTCACGGTGCTCGTTCTCGGCAGAAGCCTTTTTCTGAAAAGGCAAACTTACGGCTCCTTCTCCCACAAGGAAGGTGCCAGCCCTGAAAGATCTTGCTGCTCTTCACTATCCCTCTGGAGCCTATCCACAGGCACAACAGCACTGGGGATCCTTGCTTTCCCGGAGACTCAGCATGTCACGGTGCTCGTTCTCGGCAGAAGCTTTTTTCTGAAAAGGCAAACTTACGGCTGCTTCTCCCACAAGGAAGGTGCCAGCCCTGAAAGATCTTGCTGGTTTTCACTATCCCTCTGCAGCCTATCCACAGGCACAACAGCACTGGGGATCCTTGCTTTCCTGGAGACTCAGCATGTCACGGTGCTCGTTCTCGGCAGAAGCCTTTTTCTGAAAAGGCAAACTTACGGCTCCTTCTCCCACAAGGAAGGTGCCAGCCCTGAAAGATCTTGCTGGTCTTCACTATCCCTCTGCAGCCTATCCACAGGCACAACAGCATTGGGGATCTCTGCTTTCCCAGAGACTCAGCATGTCACGGTGCTCGTTCTCGGCAGAAGCTTTTTTCTGAAAAGGCAAACTTACGGCTGCTTCTCCCACAAGGAAGGTGCCAGCCCTGAAAGATCTTGCTGGTTTTCACTATCCCTCTGCAGCCTATCTATAGCCGCAATAGCACTGGGGATCTCTGCTTTCCCAGAGACTCAGCATGTCACGGTGCTCGTTCTCGGCAGAAGCCTTTTTCTGAAAAGTCAAACGTCTGGCTCCTTCTCCCACAAGGAAGGTGCTAGCCCTGAAACATCTTGCTGCTCTTCACTATCCCTCTGCAGCCTATCCACAGGCACAACAGCATTGGGGATCTCTGCTTTCCCAGAGACTCAGCATGTCAAGGTGCTCGTTCTCGGCAGAAGCCTTTTTCTGAAAAGGCAAACTTACGGCTCCTTCTCCCACAAGGAAGGTGCCAGCCCTGAAAGATCTTGCTGGTTTTCACTATCCCTCTGCAGCCTATCCACAGGCACAACAGCACTGGGGATCCCTGCTTTCCCGGAGACTCAGCATGTCACGGTGCTCGTTCTCGGCAGAAGCTTTTTTCTGAAAAGGCAAACTTACGGCTGCTTCTCCCACAAGGAAGGTGCCAGCCCTGAAAGATCTTGCTGGTTTTCACTATCCCTCTGCAGCCTATCTATAGCCGCAACAGCACTGGGGATCTCTGCTTTCCCAGAGACTCAGCATGTCACGGTGCTCGTTCTCGGCAGAAGCCTTTTTCTGAAAAGGCAAACTTACGGCTCCTTCTCCCACAAGGAAGGTGCCAGCCCTGAAAGATCTTGCTGCTCTTCACTATCCCTCTGCAGCCTATCCACAGGCACAACAGCATTGGGGATCTCTGCTTTCCCAGAGACTCAGCATGTCACGGTGCTCGTTCTCGGCAGAAGCCTTTTTCTGAAAAGGCAAACTTACGGCTGCTTCTCCCACAAGGAAGGTGCCAGCCCTGAAAGATCTTGCTGGTTTTCACTATCCCTCTGCAGCCTATCCACAGGCACAACAGCACTGGGGATCCCTGCTTTCCCGGAGACTCAGCATGTCACGGTGCTCGTTCTCGGCAGAAGCTTTTTTCTGAAAAGGCAAACTTACGGCTGCTTCTCCCACAAGGAAGGTGCCAGCCCTGAAAGATCTTGCTGGTTTTCACTATCCCTCTGCAGCCTATCTATAGCCGCAACAGCACTGGGGATCTCTGCTTTCCCAGAGACTCAGCATGTCACGGTGCTCGTTCTCGGCAGAAGCCTTTTTCTGAAAAGGCAAACTTACGGCTCCTTCTCCCACAAGGAAGGTGCCAGCCCTGAAAGATCTTGCTGCTCTTCACTATCCCTCTGCAGCCTATCCACAGGCACAACAGCATTGGGGATCTCTGCTTTCCCAGAGACTCAGCATGTCACGGTGCTCGTTCTCGGCAGAAGCTTTTTTCTGAAAAGGCAAACTTACGGCTGCTTCTCCCACAAGGAAGGTGCCAGCCCTGAAAGATCTTGCTGGTTTTCACTATCCCTCTGCAGCCTATCCACAGGCACAACAGCACTGGGGATCCTTGCTTTCCCGGAGACTCAGCATGTCACGGTGCTCGTTCTCGGCAGAAGCTTTTTTCTGAAAAGGCAAACTTACGGCTGCTTCTCCCACAAGGAAGGTGCCAGCCCTGAAAGATCTTGCTGGTTTTCACTATCCCTCTGCAGCCTATCTTTAGGCACAACAGCATTGGGGATCTCTGCTTTCCCAGAGACTCAGCATGTCACGTTGCTCGTTCTCGGCAGAAGCTTTTTCTGAGAAGGCAAAAGTGTGGCTCCTTCTCCCACAAGGAAGGTGCTAGCCCTGAAAGATCTTGCTGGTATTCACTATCCCTCTGCAGCCTATCCACAGGCACAACAGCACTGGGGATCTCTGCTTTCCCAGAGACTCAGCATGTCGCGGTGCTCGTTCTCGGCAGAAGCCTTTTTCTGAAAAGGCAAACTTACGGCTCCTTCTCCCACAAGGAAGGTGCCAGCCCTGAAAGATCTTGCTGGTCTTCACTATCCTCCTGCAGCCTATCTTTAGGCACAACAGCATTGGGGATCTCTGCTTTCCCAGAGACTCAGCATGTCACGGTGCTCGTTCTCGGCAGAAGCTTTTTCTGAGAAGGCAAACGTCTGGCTCCTTCTCCCACAAGGAAGGTGCTAGCCCTGAAAGATCTTGCTGGTATTCACTATCCCTCTGCAGCCTATCCACAGGCACAACAGCTTTGGGGATCTCTGCTTTCCCAGAGACTCAGCATGTCACGGTGCTCGCTCTCGGCAGAAGCTTTTTTCTGAAAAGGCAAACTTACGGCTCCTTCTCCCACAAGGAAGCTGCCAGCCCGGAAAGAAATTGCTGCTCTTCACTATCCCTCTGCAGCCTATCCACAGGCACAACAGCACTGGGGATCCCTGCTTTCCCGGAGACTCAGCATGTCACGGTGCTCTTTCTCGGCAGAAGCTTTTTTCTGAAAAGGCAAACTTACGGCTGCTTCTCCCACAAGGAAGGTGCCAGCCCTGAAAGATCTTGCTGGTTTTCACTATCCCTCTGAGGCCTATCTATAGCCGCAACAGCACTGGGGATCTCTGCTTTCCCAGAGACTCAGCATGTCACGGTGCTCGTTCTCGGCAGAAGCTTTTTCTGAAAAGGCAAACTTACGGCTCCTTCTCCCACAGGGAAGGTGCCAGCCCTGAAAACTAATGCAGTTTTTCACTATCCGCCTGCAGCTTATCCACAGCCATAACAGCACTGGGGATCTCTGCTTTCCCAGAGACTCAGCATGTCACGGTGCTCGCTCTCGGCAGAAGCTTTTTTCTGAAAAGGCAAACTTACGGCTCCTTCTCCCACAAGGAAGGTGCCAGCCCTGAAAGATCTTGCTGGTTTTCACTATCCCTCTGCAGCCTATCTATAGCCGCAACAGCACTGGGGATCTCTGCTTTCCCAGAGACTCAGCATGTCACGGTGCTCGTTCTCGGCAGAAGCCTTTTTCTGAAAAGGCAAACTTACGGCTCCTTCTCCCACAAGGAAGGTGCCAGCCCTGAAAGATCTTGCTGCTCTTCACTATCCCTCTGCAGCCTATCCACAGGCACAACAGCATTGGGGATCTCTGCTTTCCCAGAGACTCAGCATGTCACGGTGCTCGTTCTCGGCAGAAGCTTTTTTCTGAAAAGGCAAACTTACGGCTGCTTCTCCCACAAGGAAGGTGCCAGCCCTGAAAGATCTTGCTGGTTTTCACTATCCCTCTGCAGCCTATCTATAGCCGCAACAGCACTGGGGATCTCTGCTTTCCCAGAGACTCAGCATGTCACGGTGCTCGTTCTCGGCAGAAGCCTTTTTCTGAAAAGGCAAACTTACGGCTCCTTCTCCCACAAGGAAGGTGCCAGCCCTGAAAGATCTTGCTGCTCTTCACTATCCCTCTGCAGCCTATCCACAGGCACAACAGCATTGGGGATCTCTGCTTTCCCAGAGACTCAGCATGTCACGGTGCTCGTTCTCGGCAGAAGCTTTTTTCTGAAAAGGCAAACTTACGGCTGCTTCTCCCACAAGGAAGGTGCCAGCCCTGAAAGATCTTGCTGGTTTTCACTATCCCTCTGCAGCCTATCTATAGCCGCAACAGCACTGGGGATCTCTGCTTTCCCAGAGACTCAGCATGTCACGGTGCTCGTTCTCGGCAGAAGCCTTTTTCTGAAAAGGCAAACTTACGGCTCCTTCTCCCACAAGGAAGGTGCCAGCCCTGAAAGATCTTGCTGCTCTTCACTATCCCTCTGCAGCCTATCCACAGGCACAACAGCATTGGGGATCTCTGCTTTCCCAGAGACTCAGCATGTCACGGTGCTCGTTCTCGGCAGAAGCTTTTTTCTGAAAAGGCAAACTTACGGCTGCTTCTCCCACAAGGAAGGTGCCAGCCCTGAAAGATCTTGCTGCTCTTCACTATCCCTCTGCAGCCTATCCACAGGCACAACAGCATTGGGGATCTCTGCTTTCCCAGAGACTCAGCATGTCACGGTGCTCGTTCTCGGCAGAAGCTTTTTTCTGAAAAGGCAAACTTACGGCTGCTTCTCCCACAAGGAAGGTGCCAGCCCTGAAAGATCTTGCTGGTTTTCACTATCCCTCTGCAGCCTATCAAAAGGCACAACAGCACTGGGGATCATTGCTTTCCCGGAGACTCAGCATGTCACGGTGCTCGTTCTCGGCAGAAGCTTTTTTCTGAAAAGGCAAACTTACGGCTGCTTCTCCCACAAGGAAGGTGCCAGCCCTGAAAGATCTTGCTGGTTTTCACTATCCCTCTGCAGCCTATCTTTAGGCACAACAGCATTGGGGATCTCTGCTTTCCCAGAGACTCAGCATGTCACGTTGCTCGTTCTCGGCAGAAGCTTTTTCTGAGAAGGCAAAAGTGTGGCTCCTTCTCCCACAAGGAAGGTGCTAGCCCTGAAAGATCTTGCTGGTATTCACTATCCCTCTGCAGCCTATCCACAGGCACAACAGCACTGGGGATCTCTGCTTTCCCAGAGACTCAGCATGTCGCGGTGCTCGTTCTCGGCAGAAGCCTTTTTCTGAAAAGGCAAACTTACGGCTCCTTCTCCCACAAGGAAGGTGCCAGCCCTGAAAGATCTTGCTGGTCTTCACTATCCTCCTGCAGCCTATCTTTAGGCACAACAGCATTGGGGATCTCTGCTTTCCCAGAGACTCAACATGTCACGGTGCTCGTTCTCGGCAGAAGCTTTTTCTGAGAAGGCAAAAGTGTGGCTCCTTCTCCCACAAGGAAGGTGCTAGCCCTGAAAGATCTTGCTGGTATTCACTATCCCTCTGCAGCCTATCCACAGGCACAACAGCTTTGGGGATCTCTGCTTTCCCAGAGACTCAGCATGTCACGGTGCTCGCTCTCGGCAGAAGCTTTTTTCTGAAAAGGCAAACTTACGGCTCCTTCTCCCACAAGGAAGCTGCCAGCCCGGAAAGAAATTGCTGCTCTTCACTATCCCTCTGCAGCCTATCCACAGGCACAACAGCACTGGGGATCCCTGCTTTCCCGGAGACTCAGCATGTCACGGTGCTCGTTCTCGGCAGAAGCTTTTTTCTGAAAAGGCAAACCTACGGCTCCTTCTCCCACAAGGAAGGTGCCAGCCCTGAAAGATCTTGCTGGTTTTCACTATCCCTCTGAGGCCTATCTATAGCCGCAACAGCACTGGGGATCTCTGCTTTCCCAGAGACTCAGCATGTCACGGTGCTCGTTCTCGGCAGAAGCTTTTTCTGAAAAGGCAAACTTACGGCTCCTTCTCCCACAGGGAAGGTGCCAGCCCTGAAAACTAATGCAGTTTTTCACTATCCGCCTGCAGCTTATCCACAGCCATAACAGCACTGGGGATCTCTGCTTTCCCAGAGACTCAGCATGTCACGGTGCTCGTTCTCGGCAGAAGCCTTTTTCTGAAAAGGCAAACTTACGGCTCCTTCTCCCACAAGGAAGGTGCCAGCCCTGAAAGATCTTGCTGCTCTTCACTATCCCTCTGGAGCCTATCCACAGGCACAACAGCACTGGGGATCCTTGCTTTCCCGGAGACTCAGCATGTCACGGTGCTCGTTCTCGGCAGAAGCTTTTTTCTGAAAAGGCAAACTTACGGCTGCTTCTCCCACAAGGAAGGTGCCAGCCCTGAAAGATCTTGCTGGTTTTCACTATCCCTCTGCAGCCTATCCACAGGCACAACAGCACTGGGGATCCTTGCTTTCCTGGAGACTCAGCATGTCACGGTGCTCGTTCTCGGCAGAAGCCTTTTTCTGAAAAGGCAAACTTACGGCTCCTTCTCCCACAAGGAAGGTGCCAGCCCTGAAAGATCTTGCTGCTCTTCACTATCCCTCTGCAGCCTATCCACAGGCACAACAGCATTGGGGATCTCTGCTTTCCCAGAGACTCAGCATGTCACGGTGCTCGTTCTCGGCAGAAGCTTTTTTCTGAAAAGGCAAACTTACGGCTGCTTCTCCCACAAGGAAGGTGCCAGCCCTGAAAGATCTTGCTGGTTTTCACTATCCCTCTGCAGCCTATCTATAGCCGCAATAGCACTGGGGATCTCTGCTTTCCCAGAGACTCAGCATGTCACGGTGCTCGTTCTCGGCAGAAGCCTTTTTCTGAAAAGTCAAACGTCTGGCTCCTTCTCCCACAAGGAAGGTGCTAGCCCTGAAAGATCTTGCTGCTCTTCACTATCCCTCTGCAGCCTATCCACAGGCACAACAGCATTGGGGATCTCTGCTTTCCCAGAGACTCAGCATGTCAAGGTGCTCGTTCTCGGCAGAAGCCTTTTTCTGAAAAGGCAAACTTACGGCTCCTTCTCCCACAAGGAAGGTGCCAGCCCTGAAAGATCTTGCTGGTTTTCACTATCCCTCTGCAGCCTATCCACAGGCACAACAGCACTGGGGATCCCTGCTTTCCCGGAGACTCAGCATGTCACGGTGCTCGTTCTCGGCAGAAGCTTTTTTCTGAAAAGGCAAACTTACGGCTGCTTCTCCCACAAGGAAGGTGCCAGCCCTGAAAGATCTTGCTGGTTTTCACTATCCCTCTGCAGCCTATCTATAGCCGCAACAGCACTGGGGATCTCTGCTTTCCCAGAGACTCAGCATGTCACGGTGCTCGTTCTCGGCAGAAGCCTTTTTCTGAAAAGGCAAACTTACGGCTCCTTCTCCCACAAGGAAGGTGCCAGCCCTGAAAGATCTTGCTGCTCTTCACTATCCCTCTGCAGCCTATCCACAGGCACAACAGCATTGGGGATCTCTGCTTTCCCAGAGACTCAGCATGTCACGGTGCTCGTTCTCGGCAGAAGCTTTTTTCTGAAAAGGCAAACTTACGGCTGCTTCTCCCACAAGGAAGGTGCCAGCCCTGAAAGATCTTGCTGGTTTTCACTATCCCTCTGCAGCCTATCCACAGGCACAACAGCACTGGGGATCCTTGCTTTCCCGGAGACTCAGCATGTCACGGTGCTCGTTCTCGGCAGAAGCTTTTTTCTGAAAAGGCAAACTTACGGCTGCTTCTCCCACAAGGAAGGTGCCAGCCCTGAAAGATCTTGCTGGTTTTCACTATCCCTCTGCAGCCTATCTATAGCCGCAACAGCACTGGGGATCTCTGCTTTCCCAGAGACTCAGCATGTCACGTTGCTCGTTCTCGGCAGAAGCTTTTTCTGAGAAGGCAAAAGTGTGGCTCCTTCTCCCACAAGGAAGGTGCTAGCCCTGAAAGATCTTGCTGGTTTTCACTATCCCTCTGCAGCCTATCCACAGGCACAACAGCATTGGGGATCTCTGCTTTCCCAGAGACTCAGCATGTCACGGTGCTCGTTCTCGGCAGAAGCTTTTTTCTGAAAAGGCAAACTTACGGCTGCTTCTCCCACAAGGAAGGTGCCAGCCCTGAAAGATCTTGCTGGTTTTCACTATCCCTCTGCAGCCTATCCACAGGCACAACAGCATTGGGGATCTCTGCTTTCCCAGAGACTCAGCATGTCACGGTGCTCGTTCTCGGCAGAAGCTTTTTTCTGAAAAGGCAAACTTACGGCTGCTTCTCCCACAAGGAAGGTGCCAGCCCTGAAAGATCTTGCTGGTTTTCACTATCCCTCTGCAGCCTATCCACAGGCACAACAGCATTGGGGATCTCTGCTTTCCCAGAGACTCAGCATGTCACGGTGCTCGTTCTCGGCAGAAGCTTTTTTCTGAAAAGGCAAACTTACGGCTGCTTCTCCCACAAGGAAGGTGCCAGCCCTGAAAGATCTTGCTGGTTTTCACTATCCCTCTGCAGCCTATCCACAGGCACAACAGCATTGGGGATCTCTGCTTTCCCAGAGACTCAGCATGTCACGGTGCTCGTTCTCGGCAGAAGCTTTTTTCTGAAAAGGCAAACTTACGGCTGCTTCTCCCACAAGGAAGGTGCCAGCCCTGAAAGATCTTGCTGGTTTTCACTATCCCTCTGCAGCCTATCCACAGGCACAACAGCATTGGGGATCTCTGCTTTCCCAGAGACTCAGCATGTCACGGTGCTCGTTCTCGGCAGAAGCTTTTTTCTGAAAAGGCAAACTTACGGCTGCTTCTCCCACAAGGAAGGTGCCAGCCCTGAAAGATCTTGCTGGTTTTCACTATCCCTCTGCAGCCTATCCACAGGCACAACAGCATTGGGGATCTCTGCTTTCCCAGAGACTCAGCATGTCACGGTGCTCGTTCTCGGCAGAAGCTTTTTTCTGAAAAGGCAAACTTACGGCTGCTTCTCCCACAAGGAAGGTGCCAGCCCTGAAAGATCTTGCTGGTTTTCACTATCCCTCTGCAGCCTATCCACAGGCACAACAGCATTGGGGATCTCTGCTTTCCCAGAGACTCAGCATGTCACGGTGCTCGTTCTCGGCAGAAGCTTTTTTCTGAAAAGGCAAACTTACGGCTGCTTCTCCCACAAGGAAGGTGCCAGCCCTGAAAGATCTTGCTGGTTTTCACTATCCCTCTGCAGCCTATCCACAGGCACAACAGCATTGGGGATCTCTGCTTTCCCAGAGACTCAGCATGTCACGGTGCTCGTTCTCGGCAGAAGCTTTTTTCTGAAAAGGCAAACTTACGGCTGCTTCTCCCACAAGGAAGGTGCCAGCCCTGAAAGATCTTGCTGGTTTTCACTATCCCTCTGCAGCCTATCCACAGGCACAACAGCATTGGGGATCTCTGCTTTCCCAGAGACTCAGCATGTCACGGTGCTCGTTCTCGGCAGAAGCCTTTTTCTGAAAAGTCAAACGACTGGCTCCTTCTCCCACAAGGAAGGTGCTAGCCCTGAAAGATCTTGCTGCTCTTCACTATCCCTCTGCAGCCTATCCACAGGCACAACAGCACTGGGGATCCCTGCTTTCCCGGAGACTCAGCATGTCACGGTGCTCGTTCTCGGCAGAAGCCTTTTTCTGAAAAGGCAAACTTACGGCTCCTTCTCCCACAAGGAAGGTGCCAGCCCTGAAAGATCTTGCTGGTTTTCACTATCCCTCTGAGGCCTATCTATAGCCGCAACAGCACTGGGGATCTCTGCTTTCCCAGAGACTCAGCATGTCACGGTGCTCGTTCTCGGCAGAAGCCTTTTTCTGAAAAGGCAAACTTACGGCTCCTTCTCCCACAAGGAAGGTGCCAGCCCTGAAAGATCTTGCTGCTCTTCACTATCCCTCTGCAGCCTATCCACAGGCACAACAGCATTGGGGATCTCTGCTTTCCCAGAGACTCAGCATGTCACGGTGCTCGTTCTCGGCAGAAGCTTTTTTCTGAAAAGGCAAACTTACGGCTGCTTCTCCCACAAGGAAGGTGCCAGCCCTGAAAGATCTTGCTGGTTTTCACTATCCCTCTGCAGCCTATCCACAGGCACAACAGCATTGGGGATCTCTGCTTTCCCAGAGACTCAGCATGTCACGGTGCTCGCTCTCGGCAGAAGCTTTTTTCTGAAAAGGCAAACTTACGGCTCCTTCTCCCACAGGGAAGGTGCCAGCCCTGAAAAATCTTGCTGGTATTCACTATCCCTCTGCAGCCTATCCACAGGCACAACAGCTTTGGGGATCTCTGCTTTCCCAGAGACTCAGCATGTCACGGTGCTCGCTCTCGGCAGAAGCTTTTTTCTGAAAAGGCAAACTTACGGCTCCTTCTCCCACAGGGAAGGTGCCAGCCCTGAAAACTAATGCAGTTTTTCACTATCCCTCTGCAGCCTATCCACAGGCACAACAGCTTTGGGGATCTCTGCTTTCCCAGAGACTCAGCATGTCACGGTGCTCGCTCTCGGCAGAAGCTTTTTTCTGAAAAGGCAAACTTACGGCTCCTTCTCCCACAGGGAAGGTGCCAGCCCTGAAAACTAATGCAGTTTTTCACTATCCCTCTGCAGCCTATCCACAGGCACAACAGCTTTGGGGATCTCTGCTTTCCCAGAGACTCAGCATGTCACGGTGCTCGCTCTCGGCAGAAGCTTTTTTCTGAAAAGGCAAACTTACGGCTCCTTCTCCCACAGGGAAGGTGCCAGCCCTGAAAACTAATGCAGTTTTTCACTATCCCTCTGCAGCCTATCCACAGGCACAACAGCTTTGGGGATCTCTGCTTTCCCAGAGACTCAGCATGTCACGGTGCTCGCTCTCGGCAGAAGCTTTTTTCTGAGAAGGCAAACTTAAGGCTCCTTCTCCCACAGGGAAGGTGCCAGCCCTGAAAACTAATGCAGTTTTTCACTATCCCTCTGCAGCCTATCCACAGGCACAACAGCTTTTGGGATCTCTGCTTTCCCAGAGACTCAGCATGTCACGGTGCTCGCTCTCGGCAGAAGCTTTTTTCTGAGAAGGCAAACTTACGGCTCCTTCTCCCACAGGGAAGGTGCCAGCCCTGAAAACTAATGCAGTTTTTCACTATCCCTCTGCAGCCTATCCACAGGCACAACAGCTTTGGGGATCTCTGCTTTCCCAGAGACTCAGCATGTCACGGTGCTCGTTCTCGGCAGAAGCTTTTTTCTGAAAAGGCAAACTTACGGCTGCTTCTCCCACAAGGAAGGTGCCAGCCCTGAAAGATCTTGCTGGTTTTCACTATCCCTCTGCAGCCTATCTATAGCCGCAACAGCACTGGGGATCTCTGCTTTCCCAGAGACTCAGCATGTCACGGTGCTCGTTCTCGGCAGAAGCCTTTTTCTGAAAAGGCAAACTTACGGCTCCTTCTCCCACAAGGAAGGTGCCAGCCCTGAAAGATCTTGCTGCTCTTCACTATCCCTCTGCAGCCTATCCACAGGCACAACAGCATTGGGGATCTCTGCTTTCCCAGAGACTCAGCATGTCACGGTGCTCGTTCTCGGAAGAAGCTTTTTTCTGAAAAGGCAAACTTACGGCTGCTTCTCCCACAAGGAAGGTGCCAGCCCTGAAAGATCTTGCTGGTTTTCACTATCCCTCTGCAGCCTATCTATAGCCGCAACAGCACTGGGGATCTCTGCTTTCCCAGAGACTCAGCATGTCACGGTGCTCGTTCTCGGCAGAAGCCTTTTTCTGAAAAGGCAAACTTACGGCTCCTTCTCCCACAAGGAAGGTGCCAGCCCTGAAAGATCTTGCTGCTCTTCACTATCCCTCTGCAGCCTATCCACAGGCACAACAGCATTGGGGATCTCTGCTTTCCCAGAGACTCAGCATGTCACGGTGCTCGTTCTCGGCAGAAGCTTTTTTCTGAAAAGGCAAACTTACGGCTGCTTCTCCCACAAGGAAGGTGCCAGCCCTGAAAGATCTTGCTGGTTTTCACTATCCCTCTGCAGCCTATCTATAGCCGCAACAGCACTGGGGATCTCTGCTTTCCCAGAGACTCAGCATGTCACGGTGCTCGCTCTCGGCAGAAGCTTTTTCTGAAAAGGCAAACGTCTGGCTCCTTCTCCCGAAAGAAAAGTGCCAGCCCTGAAGATTTTGTGGTCTTCAACGCCCCCTCCAGCCTATCCACAGGCACAACAGCACTGGGGATCCCTGCTTCCCCAGAGACTCAGCATGTCACGGTGCTCGCTCTCGGCAGAAGCTTTTTTCTGAAAAGGCAAACTTACGGCTGCTTCTCCCACAAGGAAGGTGCCAGCCCTGAAAGATCTTGCTGGTTTTCACTATCCCTCTGCAGCCTATCCACAGGCACAACAGCACTGGGGATCCCTGCTTTCCCGGAGACTCAGCATGTCACGGTGCTCGTTCTCGGCAGAAGCTTTTTTCTGAAAAGGCAAACTTACGGCTGCTTCTCCCACAAGGAAGGTGCCAGCCCTGAAAGATCTTGCTGGTTTTCACTATCCCTCTGCAGCCTATCCACAGGCACAACAGCACTGGGGATCCCTGCTTTCCCGGAGACTCAGCATGTCACGGTGCTCGTTCTCGGCAGAAGCTTTTTTCTGAAAAGGCAAACTTACGGCTCCTTCTCCCACAAGGAAGGTGCCAGCCCTGAAAGATCTTGCTGGTTTTCACTATCCCTCTGCAGCCTATCTATAGCCGCAACAGCACTGGGGATCTCTGCTTTCCCAGAGACTCAGCATGTCACGGTGCTCGTTCTCGGCAGAAGCCTTTTTCTGAAAAGGCAAACTTACGGCTCCTTCTCCCACAAGGAAGGTGCCAGCCCTGAAAGATCTTGCTGCTCTTCACTATCCCTCTGCAGCCTATCCACAGGCACAACAGCATTGGGGATCTCTGCTTTCCCGGAGACTCAGCATGTCACGGTGCTCGTTCTCGGCAGAAGCTTTTTTCTGAAAAGGCAAACTTACGGCTGCTTCTCCCACAAGGAAGGTGCCAGCCCTGAAAGATCTTGCTGGTTTTCACTATCCCTCTGCAGCCTATCCACAGGCACAACAGCACTGGGGATCCCTGCTTTCCCGGAGACTCAGCATGTCACGGTGCTCGTTCTCGGCAGAAGCTTTTTTCTGAAAAGGCAAACTTACGGCTGCTTCTCCCACAAGGAAGGTGCCAGCCCTGAAAGATCTTGCTGGTTTTCACTATCCCTCTGCAGCTTATCTATAGCCGCAACAGCACTGGGGATCTCTGCTTTCCCAGAGACTCAGCATGTCACGGTGCTCGTTCTCGGCAGAAGCCTTTTTCTGAAAAGGCAAACTTACGGCTCCTTCTCCCACAAGGAAGGTGCCAGCCCTGAAAGATCTTGCTGCTCTTCACTATCCCTCTGGAGCCTATCCACAGGCACAACAGCACTGGGGATCCTTGCTTTCCCGGAGACTCAGCATGTCACGGTGCTCGTTCTCGGCAGAAGCTTTTTTCTGAAAAGGCAAACTTACGGCTGCTTCTCCCACAAGGAAGGTGCCAGCCCTGAAAGATCTTGCTGGTTTTCACTATCCCTCTGCAGCCTATCCACAGGCACAACAGCACTGGGGATCCTTGCTTTCCTGGAGACTCAGCATGTCACGGTGCTCGTTCTCGGCAGAAGCCTTTTTCTGAAAAGGCAAACTTACGGCTCCTTCTCCCACAAGGAAGGTGCCAGCCCTGAAAGATCTTGCTGCTCTTCACTATCCCTCTGCAGCCTATCCACAGGCACAACAGCATTGGGGATCTCTGCTTTCCCAGAGACTCAGCATGTCACGGTGCTCGTTCTCGGCAGAAGCTTTTTTCTGAAAAGGCAAACTTACGGCTGCTTCTCCCACAAGGAAGGTGCCAGCCCTGAAAGATCTTGCTGGTTTTCACTATCCCTCTGCAGCCTATCTATAGCCGCAATAGCACTGGGGATCTCTGCTTTCCCAGAGACTCAGCATGTCACGGTGCTCGTTCTCGGCAGAAGCCTTTTTCTGAAAAGTCAAACGTCTGGCTCCTTCTCCCACAAGGAAGGTGCTAGCCCTGAAAGATCTTGCTGCTCTTCACTATCCCTCTGCAGCCTATCCACAGGCACAACAGCATTGGGGATCTCTGCTTTCCCAGAGACTCAGCATGTCAAGGTGCTCGTTCTCGGCAGAAGCCTTTTTCTGAAAAGGCAAACTTACGGCTCCTTCTCCAACAAGGAAGGTGCCAGCCCTGAAAGATCTTGCTGGTTTTCACTATCCCTCTGCAGCCTATCCACAGGCACAACAGCACTGGGGATCCCTGCTTTCCCGGAGACTCAGCATGTCACGGTGCTCGTTCTCGGCAGAAGCTTTTTTCTGAAAAGGCAAACTTACGGCTGCTTCTCCCACAAGGAAGGTGCCAGCCCTGAAAGATCTTGCTGGTTTTCACTATCCCTCTGCAGCCTATCTATAGCCGCAACAGCACTGGGGATCTCTGCTTTCCCAGAGACTCAGCATGTCACGGTGCTCGTTCTCGGCAGAAGCCTTTTTCTGAAAAGGCAAACTTACGGCTCCTTCTCCCACAAGGAAGGTGCCAGCCCTGAAAGATCTTGCTGCTCTTCACTATCCCTCTGCAGCCTATCCACAGGCACAACAGCATTGGGGATCTCTGCTTTCCCAGAGACTCAGCATGTCACGGTGCTCGTTCTCGGCAGAAGCTTTTTTCTGAAAAGGCAAACTTACGGCTGCTTCTCCCACAAGGAAGGTGCCAGCCCTGAAAGATCTTGCTGGTTTTCACTATCCCTCTGCAGCCTATCCACAGGCACAACAGCACTGGGGATCCTTGCTTTCCCGGAGACTCAGCATGTCACGGTGCTCGTTCTCGGCAGAAGCTTTTTTCTGAAAAGGCAAACTTACGGCTGCTTCTCCCACAAGGAAGGTGCCAGCCCTGAAAGATCTTGCTGGTTTTCACTATCCCTCTGCAGCCTATCCACAGGCACAACAGCACTGGGGATCTCTGCTTTCCCAGAGACTCAGCATGTCACGTTGCTCGTTCTCGGCAGAAGCTTTTTCTGAGAAGGCAAAAGTGTGGCTCCTTCTCCCACAAGGAAGGTGCTAGCCCTGAAAGATCTTGCTGGTTTTCACTATCCCTCTGCAGCCTATCCACAGGCACAACAGCATTGGGGATCTCTGCTTTCCCAGAGACTCAGCATGTCACGGTGCTCGTTCTCGGCAGAAGCTTTTTTCTGAAAAGGCAAACTTACGGCTGCTTCTCCCACAAGGAAGGTGCCAGCCCTGAAAGATCTTGCTGGTTTTCACTATCCCTCTGCAGCCTATCCACAGGCACAACAGCATTGGGGATCTCTGCTTTCCCAGAGACTCAGCATGTCACGGTGCTCGTTCTCGGCAGAAGCTTTTTTCTGAAAAGGCAAACTTACGGCTGCTTCTCCCACAAGGAAGGTGCCAGCCCTGAAAGATCTTGCTGGTTTTCACTATCCCTCTGCAGCCTATCCACAGGCACAACAGCATTGGGGATCTCTGCTTTCCCAGAGACTCAGCATGTCACGGTGCTCGTTCTCGGCAGAAGCTTTTTTCTGAAAAGGCAAACTTACGGCTGCTTCTCCCACAAGGAAGGTGCCAGCCCTGAAAGATCTTGCTGGTTTTCACTATCCCTCTGCAGCCTATCCACAGGCACAACAGCACTGGGGATCCTTGCTTTCCTGGAGACTCAGCATGTCACGGTGCTCGTTCTCGGCAGAAGCCTTTTTCTGAAAAGGCAAACTTACGGCTCCTTCTCCCACAAGGAAGGTGCCAGCCCTGAAAGATCTTGCTGCTCTTCACTATCCCTCTGCAGCCTATCCACAGGCACAACAGCATTGGGGATCTCTGCTTTCCCAGAGACTCAGCATGTCACGGTGCTCGTTCTCGGCAGAAGCTTTTTTCTGAAAAGGCAAACTTACGGCTGCTTCTCCCACAAGGAAGGTGCCAGCCCTGAAAGATCTTGCTGGTTTTCACTATCCCTCTGCAGCCTATCTATAGCCGCAATAGCACTGGGGATCTCTGCTTTCCCAGAGACTCAGCATGTCACGGTGCTCGTTCTCGGCAGAAGCCTTTTTCTGAAAAGTCAAACGTCTGGCTCCTTCTCCCACAAGGAAGGTGCTAGCCCTGAAAGATCTTGCTGCTCTTCACTATCCCTCTGCAGCCTATCCACAGGCACAACAGCATTGGGGATCTCTGCTTTCCCAGAGACTCAGCATGTCAAGGTGCTCGTTCTCGGCAGAAGCCTTTTTCTGAAAAGGCAAACTTACGGCTCCTTCTCCAACAAGGAAGGTGCCAGCCCTGAAAGATCTTGCTGGTTTTCACTATCCCTCTGCAGCCTATCCACAGGCACAACAGCACTGGGGATCCCTGCTTTCCCGGAGACTCAGCATGTCACGGTGCTCGTTCTCGGCAGAAGCTTTTTTCTGAAAAGGCAAACTTACGGCTGCTTCTCCCACAAGGAAGGTGCCAGCCCTGAAAGATCTTGCTGGTTTTCACTATCCCTCTGCAGCCTATCTATAGCCGCAACAGCACTGGGGATCTCTGCTTTCCCAGAGACTCAGCATGTCACGGTGCTCGTTCTCGGCAGAAGCCTTTTTCTGAAAAGGCAAACTTACGGCTCCTTCTCCCACAAGGAAGGTGCCAGCCCTGAAAGATCTTGCTGCTCTTCACTATCCCTCTGCAGCCTATCCACAGGCACAACAGCATTGGGGATCTCTGCTTTCCCAGAGACTCAGCATGTCACGGTGCTCGTTCTCGGCAGAAGCTTTTTTCTGAAAAGGCAAACTTACGGCTGCTTCTCCCACAAGGAAGGTGCCAGCCCTGAAAGATCTTGCTGGTTTTCACTATCCCTCTGCAGCCTATCCACAGGCACAACAGCACTGGGGATCCTTGCTTTCCCGGAGACTCAGCATGTCACGGTGCTCGTTCTCGGCAGAAGCTTTTTTCTGAAAAGGCAAACTTACGGCTGCTTCTCCCACAAGGAAGGTGCCAGCCCTGAAAGATCTTGCTGGTTTTCACTATCCCTCTGCAGCCTATCTATAGCCGCAACAGCACTGGGGATCTCTGCTTTCCCAGAGACTCAGCATGTCACGTTGCTCGTTCTCGGCAGAAGCTTTTTCTGAGAAGGCAAAAGTGTGGCTCCTTCTCCCACAAGGAAGGTGCTAGCCCTGAAAGATCTTGCTGGTTTTCACTATCCCTCTGCAGCCTATCCACAGGCACAACAGCATTGGGGATCTCTGCTTTCCCAGAGACTCAGCATGTCACGGTGCTCGTTCTCGGCAGAAGCTTTTTTCTGAAAAGGCAAACTTACGGCTGCTTCTCCCACAAGGAAGGTGCCAGCCCTGAAAGATCTTGCTGGTTTTCACTATCCCTCTGCAGCCTATCCACAGGCACAACAGCATTGGGGATCTCTGCTTTCCCAGAGACTCAGCATGTCACGGTGCTCGTTCTCGGCAGAAGCTTTTTTCTGAAAAGGCAAACTTACGGCTGCTTCTCCCACAAGGAAGGTGCCAGCCCTGAAAGATCTTGCTGGTTTTCACTATCCCTCTGCAGCCTATCCACAGGCACAACAGCATTGGGGATCTCTGCTTTCCCAGAGACTCAGCATGTCACGGTGCTCGTTCTCGGCAGAAGCTTTTTTCTGAAAAGGCAAACTTACGGCTGCTTCTCCCACAAGGAAGGTGCCAGCCCTGAAAGATCTTGCTGGTTTTCACTATCCCTCTGCAGCCTATCCACAGGCACAACAGCATTGGGGATCTCTGCTTTCCCAGAGACTCAGCATGTCACGGTGCTCGTTCTCGGCAGAAGCTTTTTTCTGAAAAGGCAAACTTACGGCTGCTTCTCCCACAAGGAAGGTGCCAGCCCTGAAAGATCTTGCTGGTTTTCACTATCCCTCTGCAGCCTATCCACAGGCACAACAGCATTGGGGATCTCTGCTTTCCCAGAGACTCAGCATGTCACGGTGCTCGTTCTCGGCAGAAGCTTTTTTCTGAAAAGGCAAACTTACGGCTGCTTCTCCCACAAGGAAGGTGCCAGCCCTGAAAGATCTTGCTGGTTTTCACTATCCCTCTGCAGCCTATCCACAGGCACAACAGCATTGGGGATCTCTGCTTTCCCAGAGACTCAGCATGTCACGGTGCTCGTTCTCGGCAGAAGCTTTTTTCTGAAAAGGCAAACTTACGGCTGCTTCTCCCACAAGGAAGGTGCCAGCCCTGAAAGATCTTGCTGGTTTTCACTATCCCTCTGCAGCCTATCCACAGGCACAACAGCATTGGGGATCTCTGCTTTCCCAGAGACTCAGCATGTCACGGTGCTCGTTCTCGGCAGAAGCTTTTTTCTGAAAAGGCAAACTTACGGCTGCTTCTCCCACAAGGAAGGTGCCAGCCCTGAAAGATCTTGCTGGTTTTCACTATCCCTCTGCAGCCTATCCACAGGCACAACAGCATTGGGGATCTCTGCTTTCCCAGAGACTCAGCATGTCACGGTGCTCGTTCTCGGCAGAAGCTTTTTTCTGAAAAGGCAAACTTACGGCTGCTTCTCCCACAAGGAAGGTGCCAGCCCTGAAAGATCTTGCTGGTTTTCACTATCCCTCTGCAGCCTATCCACAGGCACAACAGCATTGGGGATCTCTGCTTTCCCAGAGACTCAGCATGTCACGGTGCTCGTTCTCGGCAGAAGCTTTTTTCTGAAAAGGCAAACTTACGGCTGCTTCTCCCACAAGGAAGGTGCCAGCCCTGAAAGATCTTGCTGGTTTTCACTATCCCTCTGCAGCCTATCCACAGGCACAACAGCATTGGGGATCTCTGCTTTCCCAGAGACTCAGCATGTCACGGTGCTCGTTCTCGGCAGAAGCCTTTTTCTGAAAAGTCAAACGACTGGCTCCTTCTCCCACAAGGAAGGTGCTAGCCCTGAAAGATCTTGCTGCTCTTCACTATCCCTCTGCAGCCTATCCACAGGCACAACAGCACTGGGGATCCCTGCTTTCCCGGAGACTCAGCATGTCACGGTGCTCGTTCTCGGCAGAAGCCTTTTTCTGAAAAGGCAAACTTACGGCTCCTTCTCCCACAAGGAAGGTGCCAGCCCTGAAAGATCTTGCTGGTTTTCACTGTCCCTCTGAGGCCTATCTATAGCCGCAACAGCACTGGGGATCTCTGCTTTCCCAGAGACTCAGCATGTCACGGTGCTCGTTCTCGGCAGAAGCCTTTTTCTGAAAAGGCAAACTTACGGCTCCTTCTCCCACAAGGAAGGTGCCAGCCCTGAAAGATCTTGCTGCTCTTCACTATCCCTCTGCAGCCTATCCACAGGCACAACAGCATTGGGGATCTCTGCTTTCCCAGAGACTCAGCATGTCACGGTGCTCGTTCTCGGCAGAAGCTTTTTTCTGAAAAGGCAAACTTACGGCTGCTTCTCCCACAAGGAAGGTGCCAGCCCTGAAAGATCTTGCTGGTTTTCACTATCCCTCTGCAGCCTATCCACAGGCACAACAGCATTGGGGATCTCTGCTTTCCCAGAGACTCAGCATGTCACGGTGCTCGCTCTCGGCAGAAGCTTTTTTCTGAAAAGGCAAACTTACGGCTCCTTCTCCCACAGGGAAGGTGCCAGCCCTGAAAAATCTTGCTGGTATTCACTATCCCTCTGCAGCCTATCCACAGGCACAACAGCTTTGGGGATCTCTGCTTTCCCAGAGACTCAGCATGTCACGGTGCTCGCTCTCGGCAGAAGCTTTTTTCTGAAAAGGCAAACTTACGGCTCCTTCTCCCACAGGGAAGGTGCCAGCCCTGAAAACTAATGCAGTTTTTCACTATCCCTCTGCAGCCTATCCACAGGCACAACAGCTTTGGGGATCTCTGCTTTCCCAGAGACTCAGCATGTCACGGTGCTCGCTCTCGGCAGAAGCTTTTTTCTGAAAAGGCAAACTTACGGCTCCTTCTCCCACAGGGAAGGTGCCAGCCCTGAAAACTAATGCAGTTTTTCACTATCCCTCTGCAGCCTATCCACAGGCACAACAGCTTTGGGGATCTCTGCTTTCCCAGAGACTCAGCATGTCACGGTGCTCGCTCTCGGCAGAAGCTTTTTTCTGAGAAGGCAAACTTACGGCTCCTTCTCCCACAGGGAAGGTGCCAGCCCTGAAAACTAATGCAGTTTTTCACTATCCCTCTGCAGCCTATCCACAGGCACAACAGCTTTGGGGATCTCTGCTTTCCCAGAGACTCAGCATGTCACGGTGCTCGCTCTCGGCAGAAGCTTTTTTCTGAGAAGGCAAACTTACGGCTCCTTCTCCCACAGGGAAGGTGCCAGCCCTGAAAACTAATGCAGTTTTTCACTATCCCTCTGCAGCGTATCCACAGGCACAACAGCTTTTGGGATCTCTGCTTTCCCAGAGACTCAGCATGTCACGGTGCTCGCTCTCGGCAGAAGCTTTTTTCTGAGAAGGCAAACTTACGGCTCCTTCTCCCACAGGGAAGGTGCCAGCCCTGAAAACTAATGCAGTTTTTCACTATCCCTCTGCAGCCTATCCACAGGCACAACAGCTTTGGGGATCTCTGCTTTCCCAGAGACTCAGCATGTCACGGTGCTCGTTCTCGGCAGAAGCTTTTTTCTGAAAAGGCAAACTTACGGCTGCTTCTCCCACAAGGAAGGTGCCAGCCCTGAAAGATCTTGCTGGTTTTCACTATCCCTCTGCAGCCTATCTATAGCCGCAACAGCACTGGGGATCTCTGCTTTCCCAGAGACTCAGCATGTCACGGTGCTCGTTCTCGGCAGAAGCCTTTTTCTGAAAAGGCAAACTTACGGCTCCTTCTCCCACAAGGAAGGTGCCAGCCCTGAAAGATCTTGCTGCTCTTCACTATCCCTCTGCAGCCTATCCACAGGCACAACAGCATTGGGGATCTCTGCTTTCCCAGAGACTCAGCATGTCACGGTGCTCGTTCTCGGAAGAAGCTTTTTTCTGAAAAGGCAAACTTACGGCTGCTTCTCCCACAAGGAAGGTGCCAGCCCTGAAAGATCTTGCTGGTTTTCACTATCCCTCTGCAGCCTATCTATAGCCGCAACAGCACTGGGGATCTCTGCTTTCCCAGAGACTCAGCATGTCACGGTGCTCGTTCTCGGCAGAAGCCTTTTTCTGAAAAGGCAAACTTACGGCTCCTTCTCCCACAAGGAAGGTGCCAGCCCTGAAAGATCTTGCTGCTCTTCACTATCCCTCTGCAGCCTATCCACAGGCACAACAGCATTGGGGATCTCTGCTTTCCCAGAGACTCAGCATGTCACGGTGCTCGTTCTCGGCAGAAGCTTTTTTCTGAAAAGGCAAACTTACGGCTGCTTCTCCCACAAGGAAGGTGCCAGCCCTGAAAGATCTTGCTGGTTTTCACTATCCCTCTGCAGCCTATCTATAGCCGCAACAGCACTGGGGATCTCTGCTTTCCCAGAGACTCAGCATGTCACGGTGCTCGCTCTCGGCAGAAGCTTTTTCTGAAAAGGCAAACGTCTGGCTCCTTCTCCCGAAAGAAAAGTGCCAGCCCTGAAGATTTTGTGGTCTTCAACGCCCCCTCCAGCCTATCCACAGGCACAACAGCACTGGGGATCCCTGCTTCCCCAGAGACTCAGCATGTCACGGTGCTCGCTCTCGGCAGAAGCTTTTTTCTGAAAAGGCAAACTTACGGCTGCTTCTCCCACAAGGAAGGTGCCAGCCCTGAAAGATCTTGCTGGTTTTCACTATCCCTCTGCAGCCTATCCACAGGCACAACAGCACTGGGGATCCCTGCTTTCCCGGAGACTCAGCATGTCACGGTGCTCGTTCTCGGCAGAAGCTTTTTTCTGAAAAGGCAAACTTACGGCTGCTTCTCCCACAAGGAAGGTGCCAGCCCTGAAAGATCTTGCTGGTTTTCACTATCCCTCTGCAGCCTATCCACAGGCACAACAGCACTGGGGATCCCTGCTTTCCCTGAGACTCAGCATGTCACGGTGCTCGTTCTCGGCAGAAGCTTTTTTCTGAAAAGGCAAACTTACGGCTCCTTCTCCCACAAGGAAGGTGCCAGCCCTGAAAGATCTTGCTGGTTTTCACTATCCCTCTGCAGCCTATCTATAGCCGCAACAGCACTGGGGATCTCTGCTTTCCCAGAGACTCAGCATGTCACGGTGCTCGTTCTCGGCAGAAGCCTTTTTCTGAAAAGGCAAACTTACGGCTCCTTCTCCCACAAGGAAGGTGCCAGCCCTGAAAGATCTTGCTGCTCTTCACTATCCCTCTGCAGCCTATCCACAGGCACAACAGCAGTGGGGATCTCTGCTTTCCCGGAGACTCAGCATGTCACGGTGCTCGTTCTCGGCAGAAGCTTTTTTCTGAAAAGGCAAACTTACGGCTGCTTCTCCCACAAGGAAGGTGCCAGCCCTGAAAGATCTTGCTGGTTTTCACTATCCCTCTGCAGCCTATCCACAGGCACAACAGCACTGGGGATCCCTGCTTTCCCGGAGACTCAGCATGTCACGGTGCTCGTTCTCGGCAGAAGCTTTTTTCTGAAAAGGCAAACTTACGGCTGCTTCTCCCACAAGGAAGGTGCCAGCCCTGAAAGATCTTGCTGGTTTTCACTATCCCTCTGCAGCTTATCTATAGCCGCAACAGCACTGGGGATCTCTGCTTTCCCAGAGACTCAGCATGTCACGGTGCTCGTTCTCGGCAGAAGCCTTTTTCTGAAAAGGCAAACTTACGGCTCCTTCTCCCACAAGGAAGGTGCCAGCCCTGAAAGATCTTGCTGCTCTTCACTATCCCTCTGGAGCCTATCCACAGGCACAACAGCACTGGGGATCCTTGCTTTCCCGGAGACTCAGCATGTCACGGTGCTCGTTCTCGGCAGAAGCTTTTTTCTGAAAAGGCAAACTTACGGCTGCTTCTCCCACAAGGAAGGTGCCAGCCCTGAAAGATCTTGCTGGTTTTCACTATCCCTCTGCAGCCTATCCACAGGCACAACAGCACTGGGGATCCTTGCTTTCCTGGAGACTCAGCATGTCACGGTGCTCGTTCTCGGCAGAAGCCTTTTTCTGAAAAGGCAAACTTACGGCTCCTTCTCCCACAAGGAAGGTGCCAGCCCTGAAAGATCTTGCTGCTCTTCACTATCCCTCTGCAGCCTATCCACAGGCACAACAGCATTGGGGATCTCTGCTTTCCCAGAGACTCAGCATGTCACGGTGCTCGTTCTCGGCAGAAGCTTTTTTCTGAAAAGGCAAACTTACGGCTGCTTCTCCCACAAGGAAGGTGCCAGCCCTGAAAGATCTTGCTGGTTTTCACTATCCCTCTGCAGCCTATCTATAGCCGCAATAGCACTGGGGATCTCTGCTTTCCCAGAGACTCAGCATGTCACGGTGCTCGTTCTCGGCAGAAGCCTTTTTCTGAAAAGTCAAACGTCTGGCTCCTTCTCCCACAAGGAAGGTGCTAGCCCTGAAAGATCTTGCTGCTCTTCACTATCCCTCTGCAGCCTATCCACAGGCACAACAGCATTGGGGATCTCTGCTTTCCCAGAGACTCAGCATGTCACGGTGCTCGTTCTCGGCAGAAGCCTTTTTCTGAAAAGGCAAACTTACGGCTCCTTCTCCAACAAGGAAGGTGCCAGCCCTGAAAGATCTTGCTGGTTTTCACTATCCCTCTGCAGCCTATCCACAGGCACAACAGCACTGGGGATCCCTGCTTTCCCGGAGACTCAGCATGTCACGGTGCTCGTTCTCGGCAGAAGCTTTTTTCTGAAAAGGCAAACTTACGGCTGCTTCTCCCACAAGGAAGGTGCCAGCCCTGAAAGATCTTGCTGGTTTTCACTATCCCTCTGCAGCCTATCTATAGCCGCAACAGCACTGGGGATCTCTGCTTTCCCAGAGACTCAGCATGTCACGGTGCTCGTTCTCGGCAGAAGCCTTTTTCTGAAAAGGCAAACTTACGGCTCCTTCTCCCACAAGGAAGGTGCCAGCCCTGAAAGATCTTGCTGCTCTTCACTATCCCTCTGCAGCCTATCCACAGGCACAACAGCATTGGGGATCTCTGCTTTCCCAGAGACTCAGCATGTCACGGTGCTCGTTCTCGGCAGAAGCTTTTTTCTGAAAAGGCAAACTTACGGCTGCTTCTCCCACAAGGAAGGTGCCAGCCCTGAAAGATCTTGCTGGTTTTCACTATCCCTCTGCAGCCTATCCACAGGCACAACAGCACTGGGGATCCTTGCTTTCCCGGAGACTCAGCATGTCACGGTGCTCGTTCTCGGCAGAAGCTTTTTTCTGAAAAGGCAAACTTACGGCTGCTTCTCCCACAAGGAAGGTGCCAGCCCTGAAAGATCTTGCTGGTTTTCACTATCCCTCTGCAGCCTATCTATAGCCGCAACAGCACTGGGGATCTCTGCTTTCCCAGAGACTCAGCATGTCACGGTGCTCGTTCTCGGCAGAAGCTTTTTCTGAGAAGGCAAAAGTGTGGCTCCTTCTCCCACAAGGAAGGTGCTAGCCCTGAAAGATCTTGCTGGTTTTCACTATCCCTCTGCAGCCTATCCACAGGCACAACAGCATTGGGGATCTCTGCTTTCCCAGAGACTCAGCATGTCACGGTGCTCGTTCTCGGCAGAAGCTTTTTTCTGAAAAGGCAAACTTACGGCTGCTTCTCCCACAAGGAAGGTGCCAGCCCTGAAAGATCTTGCTGGTTTTCACTATCCCTCTGCAGCCTATCCACAGGCACAACAGCATTGGGGATCTCTGCTTTCCCAGAGACTCAGCATGTCACGGTGCTCGTTCTCGGCAGAAGCTTTTTTCTGAAAAGGCAAACTTACGGCTGCTTCTCCCACAAGGAAGGTGCCAGCCCTGAAAGATCTTGCTGGTTTTCACTATCCCTCTGCAGCCTATCCACAGGCACAACAGCATTGGGGATCTCTGCTTTCCCAGAGACTCAGCATGTCACGGTGCTCGTTCTCGGCAGAAGCTTTTTTCTGAAAAGGCAAACTTACGGCTGCTTCTCCCACAAGGAAGGTGCCAGCCCTGAAAGATCTTGCTGGTTTTCACTATCCCTCTGCAGCCTATCCACAGGCACAACAGCATTGGGGATCTCTGCTTTCCCAGAGACTCAGCATGTCACGGTGCTCGTTCTCGGCAGAAGCTTTTTTCTGAAAAGGCAAACTTACGGCTGCTTCTCCCACAAGGAAGGTGCCAGCCCTGAAAGATCTTGCTGGTTTTCACTATCCCTCTGCAGCCTATCCACAGGCACAACAGCATTGGGGATCTCTGCTTTCCCAGAGACTCAGCATGTCACGGTGCTCGTTCTCGGCAGAAGCTTTTTTCTGAAAAGGCAAACTTACGGCTGCTTCTCCCACAAGGAAGGTGCCAGCCCTGAAAGATCTTGCTGGTTTTCACTATCCCTCTGCAGCCTATCCACAGGCACAACAGCATTGGGGATCTCTGCTTTCCCAGAGACTCAGCATGTCACGGTGCTCGTTCTCGGCAGAAGCTTTTTTCTGAAAAGGCAAACTTACGGCTGCTTCTCCCACAAGGAAGGTGCCAGCCCTGAAAGATCTTGCTGGTTTTCACTATCCCTCTGCAGCCTATCCACAGGCACAACAGCATTGGGTATCTCTGCTTTCCCAGAGACTCAGCATGTCACGGTGCTCGTTCTCGGCAGAAGCTTTTTTCTGAAAAGGCAAACTTACGGCTGCTTCTCCCACAAGGAAGGTGCCAGCCCTGAAAGATCTTGCTGGTTTTCACTATCCCTCTGCAGCCTATCCACAGGCACAACAGCATTGGGGATCTCTGCTTTCCCAGAGACTCAGCATGTCACGGTGCTCGTTCTCGGCAGAAGCTTTTTTCTGAAAAGGCAAACTTACGGCTGCTTCTCCCACAAGGAAGGTGCCAGCCCTGAAAGATCTTGCTGGTTTTCACTATCCCTCTGCAGCCTATCCACAGGCACAACAGCATTGGGGATCTCTGCTTTCCCAGAGACTCAGCATGTCACGGTGCTCGTTCTCGGCAGAAGCTTTTTTCTGAAAAGGCAAACTTACGGCTGCTTCTCCCACAAGGAAGGTGCCAGCCCTGAAAGATCTTGCTGGTTTTCACTATCCCTCTGCAGCCTATCCACAGGCACAACAGCATTGGGGATCTCTGCTTTCCCAGAGACTCAGCATGTCACGGTGCTCGTTCTCGGCAGAAGCCTTTTTCTGAAAAGTCAAACGACTGGCTCCTTCTCCCACAAGGAAGGTGCTAGCCCTGAAAGATCTTGCTGCTCTTCACTATCCCTCTGCAGCCTATCCACAGGCACAACAGCACTGGGGATCCCTGCTTTCCCGGAGACTCAGCATGTCACGGTGCTCGTTCTCGGCAGAAGCCTTTTTCTGAAAAGGCAAACTTACGGCTCCTTCTCCCACAAGGAAGGTGCCAGCCCTGAAAGATCTTGCTGGTTTTCACTATCCCTCTGAGGCCTATCTATAGCCGCAACAGCACTGGGGATCTCTGCTTTCCCAGAGACTCAGCATGTCACGGTGCTCGTTCTCGGCAGAAGCCTTTTTCTGAAAAGGCAAACTTACGGCTCCTTCTCCCACAAGGAAGGTGCCAGCCCTGAAAGATCTTGCTGCTCTTCACTATCCCTCTGCAGCCTATCCACAGGCACAACAGCATTGGGGATCTCTGCTTTCCCAGAGACTCAGCATGTCACGGTGCTCGTTCTCGGCAGAAGCTTTTTTCTGAAAAGGCAAACTTACGGCTGCTTCTCCCACAAGGAAGGTGCCAGCCCTGAAAGATCTTGCTGGTTTTCACTATCCCTCTGCAGCCTATCCACAGGCACAACAGCATTGGGGATCTCTGCTTTCCCAGAGACTCAGCATGTCACGGTGCTCGTTCTCGGCAGAAGCTTTTTTCTGAAAAGGCAAACTTACGGCTCCTTCTCCCACAGGGAAGGTGCCAGCCCTGAAAAATCTTGCTGGTATTCACTATCCCTCTGCAGCCTATCCACAGGCACAACAGCTTTGGGGATCTCTGCTTTCCCAGAGACTCAGCATGTCACGGTGCTCGCTCTCGGCAGAAGCTTTTTTCTGAAAAGGCAAACTTACGGCTCCTTCTCCCACAGGGAAGGTGCCAGCCCTGAAAACTAATGCAGTTTTTCACTATCCCTCTGCAGCCTATCCACAGGCACAACAGCTTTGGGGATCTCTGCTTTCCCAGAGACTCAGCATGTCACGGTGCTCGCTCTCGGCAGAAGCTTTTTTCTGAAAAGGCAAACTTACGGCTCCTTCTCCCACAGGGAAGGTGCCAGCCCTGAAAACTAATGCAGTTTTTCACTATCCCTCTGCAGCCTATCCACAGGCACAACAGCTTTGGGGATCTCTGCTTTCCCAGAGACTCAGCATGTCACGGTGCTCGCTCTCGGCAGAAGCTTTTTTCTGAAAAGGCAAACTTACGGCTCCTTCTCCCACAGGGAAGGTGCCAGCCCTGAAAACTAATGCAGTTTTTCACTATCCCTCTGCAGCCTATCCACAGGCACAACAGCTTTGGGGATCTCTGCTTTCCCAGAGACTCAGCATGTCACGGTGCTCGCTCTCGGCAGAAGCTTTTTTCTGAGAAGGCAAACTTACGGCTCCCTCTCCCACAGGGAAGGTGCCAGCCCTGAAAACTAATGCAGTTTTTCACTATCCCTCTGCAGCCTATCCACAGGCACAACAGCTTTTGGGATCTCTGCTTTCCCAGAGACTCAGCATGTCACGGTGCTCGCTCTCGGCAGAAGCTTTTTTCTGAGAAGGCAAACTTACGGCTCCTTCTCCCACAGGGAAGGTGCCAGCCCTGAAAACTAATGCAGTTTTTCACTATCCCTCTGCAGCCTATCCACAGGCACAACAGCTTTGGGGATCTCTGCTTTCCCAGAGACTCAGCATGTCACGGTGCTCGCTCTCGGCAGAAGCTTTTTTCTGAGAAGGCAAACTTACGGCTCCTTCTCCCACAGGGAAGGTGCCAGCCCTGAAAACTAATGCAGTTTTTCACTATCCCTCTGCAGCCTATCCACAGGCACAACAGCTTTTGGGATCTCTGCTTTCCCAGAGACTCAGCATGTCACGGTGCTCGCTCTCGGCAGAAGCTTTTTTCTGAAAAGGCAAACTTACGGCTCCTTCTCCCACAGGGAAGGTGCCAGCCCTGAAAACTAATGCAGTTTTTCACTATCCCTCTGCAGCCTATCCACAGGCACAACAGCTTTGGGGATCTCTGCTTTCCCAGAGACTCAGCATGTCACGGTGCTCGTTCTCGGCAGAAGCTTTTTTCTGAAAAGGCAAACTTACGGCTCCTTCTCCCACAGGGAAGGTGCCAGCCCTGAAAACTAATGCAGTTTTTCACTATCCCTCTGCAGCCTATCCACAGGCACAACAGCTTTGGGGATCTCTGCTTTCCCAGAGACTCAGCATGTCACGGTGCTCGCTCTCGGCAGAAGCTTTTTTCTGAAAAGGCAAACTTACGGCTCCTTCTCCCACAGGGAAGGTGCCAGCCCTGAAAACTAATGCAGTTTTTCACTATCCCTGTGCAGCCTATCCACAGGCACAACAGCTTTGGGGATCTCTGCTTTCCCAGAGACTCAGCATGTCACGGTGCTCGCTCTCGGCAGAAGCTTTTTTCTGAAAAGGCAAACTTACGGCTCCTTCTCCCACAGGGAAGGTGCCAGCCCTGAAAACTAATGCAGTTTTTCACTATCCCTCTGCAGCCTATCCACAGGCACAACAGCTTTGGGGATCTCTGCTTTCCCAGAGACTCAGCATGTCACGGTGCTCGCTCTCGGCAGAAGCTTTTTTCTGAGAAGGCAAACTTACGGCTCCTTCTCCCACAGGGAAGGTGCCAGCCCTGAAAACTAATGCAGTTTTTCACTATCCCTCTGCAGCCTATCCACAGGCACAACAGCTTTTGGGATCTCTGCTTTCCCAGAGACTCAGCATGTCACGGTGCTCGCTCTCGGCAGAAGCTTTTTTCTGAAAAGGCAAACTTACGGCTCCTTCTCCCACAGGGAAGGTGCCAGCCCTGAAAACTAATGCAGTTTTTCACTATCCCTCTGCAGCCTATCCACAGGCACAACAGCTTTTGGGATCTCTGCTTTCCCAGAGACTCAGCATGTCACGGTGCTCGCTCTCGGCAGAAGCTTTTTTCTGAGAAGGCAAACTTACGGCTCCTTCTCCCACAGGGAAGGTGCCAGCCCTGAAAACTAATGCAGTTTTTCACTATCCCTCTGCAGCCTATCCACAGGCACAACAGCTTTGGGGATCTCTGCTTTCCCAGAGACTCAGCATGTCACGGTGCTCGCTCTCGGCAGAAGCTTTTTTCTGAAAAAGAAAACTTTCGGCTCCTTCTCCCTCAGGGAAGGTGCCAGCCCTGAAAACTAATGCAGTTTTTCACTATCCCTCTGCAGCCTATCCACAGGCACAACAGCTTTGGGAATCTCTGCTTTCCCAGAGACTCAGCATGTCACGGTGCTCGCTCTCGGCAGAAGCTTTTTTCTGAAAAGGCAAACTTACGGCTCCTTCTCCCACAGGGAAGGTGCCAGCCCTGAAAACTAATGCAGTTTTTCACTATCCCTCTGCAGCCTATCCACAGGCACAACAGCTTTGGGGATCTCTGCTTTCCCAGAGACTCAGCATGTCACGGTGCTCGCTCTCGGCAGAAGCTTTTTTCTGAAAAGGCAAACTTACGGCTCCTTCTCCCACAGGGAAGGTGCCAGCCCTGAAAACTAATGCAGTTTTTCACTATCCCTCTGCAGCCTATCCACAGGCACAACAGCTTTGGGGATCTCTGCTTTCCCAGAGACTCAGCATGTCACGGTGCTCGCTCTCGGCAGAAGCTTTTTTCTGAAAAGGCAAACTTACGGCTCCTTCTCCCACAGGGAAGGTGCCAGCCCTGAAAACTAATGCAGTTTTTCACTATCCCTCTGCAGCCTATCCACAGGCACAACAGCTTTGGGGATCTCTGCTTTCCCAGAGACTCAGCATGTCACGGTGCTCGCTCTCGGCAGAAGCTTTTTTCTGAAAAGGCAAACTTACGGCTCCTTCTCCCACAGGGAAGGTGCCAGCCCTGAAAACTAATGCAGTTTTTCACTATCCCTCTGCAGCCTATCCACAGGCACAACAGCTTTGGGGATCTCTGCTTTCCCAGAGACTCAGCATGTCACGGTGCTCGCTCTCGGCAGAAGCTTTTTTCTGAAAAGGCAAACTTACGGCTCCTTCTCCCACAGGGAAGGTGCCAGCCCTGAAAACTAATGCAGTTTTTCACTATCCCTCTGCAGCCTATCCACAGGCACAACAGCTTTGGGGATCTCTGCTTTCCCAGAGACTCAGCATGTCACGGTGCTCGCTCTCGGCAGAAGCTTTTTTCTGAAAAGGCAAACTTACGGCTCCTTCTCCCACAGGGAAGGTGCCAGCCCTGAAAACTAATGCAGTTTTTCACTATCCCTCTGCAGCCTATCCACAGGCACAACAGCTTTGGGGATCTCTGCTTTCCCAGAGACTCAGCATGTCACGGTGCTCGCTCTCGGCAGAAGCTTTTTTCTGAGAAGGCAAACTTACGGCTCCTTCTCCCACAGGGAAGGTGCCAGCCCTGAAAACTAATGCAGTTTTTCACTATCCCTCTGCAGCCTATCCACAGGCACAACAGCTTTTGGGATCTCTGCTTTCCCAGAGACTCAGCATGTCACGGTGCTCGCTCTCGGCAGAAGCTTTTTTCTGAGAAGGCAAACTTACGGCTCCTTCTCCCACAGGGAAGGTGCCAGCCCTGAAAACTAATGCAGTTTTTCACTATCCCTCTGCAGCCTATCCACAGGCACAACAGCTTTGGGGATCTCTGCTTTCCCAGAGACTCAGCATGTCACGGTGCTCGCTCTCGGCAGAAGCTTTTTTCTGAGAAGGCAAACTTACGGCTCCTTCTCCCACAGGGAAGGTGCCAGCCCTGAAAACTAATGCAGTTTTTCACTATCCCTCTGCAGCCTATCCACAGGCACAACAGCTTTTGGGATCTCTGCTTTCCCAGAGACTCAGCATGTCACGGTGCTCGCTCTCGGCAGAAGCTTTTTTCTGAAAAGGCAAACTTACGGCTCCTTCTCCCACAGGGAAGGTGCCAGCCCTGAAAACTAATGCAGTTTTTCACTATCCCTCTGCAGCCTATCCACAGGCACAACAGCTTTGGGGATCTCTGCTTTCCCAGAGACTCAGCATGTCACGGTGCTCGTTCTCGGCAGAAGCTTTTTTCTGAAAAGGCAAACTTACGGCTCCTTCTCCCACAGGGAAGGTGCCAGCCCTGAAAACTAATGCAGTTTTTCACTATCCCTCTGCAGCCTATCCACAGGCACAACAGCTTTGGGGATCTCTGCTTTCCCAGAGACTCAGCATGTCACGGTGCTCGCTCTCGGCAGAAGCTTTTTTCTGAAAAGGCAAACTTACGGCTCCTTCTCCCACAGGGAAGGTGCCAGCCCTGAAAACTAATGCAGTTTTTCACTATCCCTGTGCAGCCTATCCACAGGCACAACAGCTTTGGGGATCTCTGCTTTCCCAGAGACTCAGCATGTCACGGTGCTCGCTCTCGGCAGAAGCTTTTTTCTGAAAAGGCAAACTTACGGCTCCTTCTCCCACAGGGAAGGTGCCAGCCCTGAAAACTAATGCAGTTTTTCACTATCCCTCTGCAGCCTATCCACAGGCACAACAGCTTTGGGGATCTCTGCTTTCCCAGAGACTCAGCATGTCACGGTGCTCGCTCTCGGCAGAAGCTTTTTTCTGAGAAGGCAAACTTACGGCTCCTTCTCCCACAGGGAAGGTGCCAGCCCTGAAAACTAATGCAGTTTTTCACTATCCCTCTGCAGCCTATCCACAGGCACAACAGCTTTTGGGATCTCTGCTTTCCCAGAGACTCAGCATGTCACGGTGCTCGCTCTCGGCAGAAGCTTTTTTCTGAAAAGGCAAACTTACGGCTCCTTCTCCCACAGGGAAGGTGCCAGCCCTGAAAACTAATGCAGTTTTTCACTATCCCTCTGCAGCCTATCCACAGGCACAACAGCTTTTGGGATCTCTGCTTTCCCAGAGACTCAGCATGTCACGGTGCTCGCTCTCGGCAGAAGCTTTTTTCTGAAAAGGCAAACTTACGGCTCCTTCTCCCACAGGGAAGGTGCCAGCCCTGAAAACTAATGCAGTTTTTCACTATCCCTCTGCAGCCTATCCACAGGCACAACAGCTTTGGGGATCTCTGCTTTCCCAGAGACTCAGCATGTCACGGTGCTCGCTCTCGGCAGAAGCTTTTTTCTGAAAAAGAAAACTTTCGGCTCCTTCTCCCTCAGGGAAGGTGCCAGCCCTGAAAACTAATGCAGTTTTTCACTATCCCTCTGCAGCCTATCCACAGGCACAACAGCTTTGGGAATCTCTGCTTTCCCAGAGACTCAGCATGTCACGGTGCTCGCTCTCGGCAGAAGCTTTTTTCTGAAAAGGCAAACTTACGGCTCCTTCTCCCACAGGGAAGGTGCCAGCCCTGAAAACTAATGCAGTTTTTCACTATCCCTCTGCAGCCTATCCACAGGCATAACAGCTTTGGGGATCTCTGCTTTCCCAGAGACTCAGCATGTCACGGTGCTCGCTCTCGGCAGAAGCTTTTTTCTGAAAAGGCAAACTTACGGCTCCTTCTCCCACAGGGAAGGTGCCAGCCCTGAAAACTAATGCAGTTTTTCACTATCCCTCTGCAGCCTATCCACAGGCACAACAGCTTTGGGGATCTCTGCTTTCCCAGAGACTCAGCATGTCACGGTGCTCGCTCTCGGCAGAAGCTTTTTTCTGAAAAGGCAAACTTACGGCTCCTTCTCCCTCAGGGAAGGTGCCAGCCCTGAAAACTAATGCAGTTTTTCACTATCCCTCTGCAGCCTATCCACAGGCACAACAGCTTTGGGGATCTCTGCTTTCCCAGAGACTCAGCATGTCACGGTGCTCGCTCTCGGCAGAAGCTTTTTTCTGAAAAGGCAAACTTACGGCTCCTTCTCCCACAGGGAAGGTGCCAGCCCTGAAAACTAATGCAGTTTTTCACTATCCCTCTGCAGCCTATCCACAGGCACAACAGCTTTGGGGATCTCTGCTTTCCCAGAGACTCAGCATGTCACGGTGCTCGCTCTCGGCAGAAGCTTTTTTCTGAAAAGGCAAACTTACGGCTCCTTCTCCCACAGGGAAGGTGCCAGCCCTGAAAACTAATGCAGTTTTTCACTATCCCTCTGCAGCCTATCCACAGGCACAACAGCTTTGGGGATCTCTGCTTTCCCAGAGACTCAGCATGTCACGGTGCTCGCTCTCGGCAGAAGCTTTTTTCTGAAAAAGAAAACTTTCGGCTCCTTCTCCCTCAGGGAAGGTGCCAGCCCTGAAAACTAATGCAGTTTTTCACTATCCCTCTGCAGCCTATCCACAGGCACAACAGCTTTGGGGATCTCTGCTTTCCCAGAGACTCAGCATGTCACGGTGCTCGCTCTCGGCAGAAGCTTTTTTCTGAAAAGGCAAACTTACGGCTCCTTCTCCCACAGGGAAGGTGCCAGCCCTGAAAACTAATGCAGTTTTTCACTATCCCTCTGCAGCCTATCCACAGGCACAACAGCTTTTGGGATCTCTGCTTTCCCAGAGACTCAGCATGTCACGGTGCTCGCTCTCGGCAGAAGCTTTTTTCTGAAAAGGCAAACTTACGGCTCCTTCTCCCACAGGGAAGGTGCCAGCCCTGAAAAATCTTGCTGGTATTCACTATCCCTCTGCAGCCTATCCACAGGCACAACAGCTTTGGGGATCTCTGCTTTCCCAGAGACTCAGCATGTCACGGTGCTCGCTCTCGGCAGAAGCTTTTTTCTGAAAAGGCAAACTTACGGCTCCTTCTCCCACAGGGAAGGTGCCAGCCCTGAAAACTAATGCAGTTTTTCACTATCCCTCTGCAGCCTATCCACAGGCACAACAGCTTTTGGGATCTCTGCTTTCCCAGAGACTCAGCATGTCACGGTGCTCGCTCTCGGCAGAAGCTTTTTTCTGAAAAGGCAAACTTACGGCTCCTTCTCCCACAGGGAAGGTGCCAGCCCTGAAAACTAATGCAGTTTTTCACTATCCCTCTGCAGCCTATCCACAGGCACAACAGCTTTGGGGATCTCTGCTTTCCCAGAGACTCAGCATGTCACGGTGCTCGCTCTCGGCAGAAGCTTTTTTCTGAAAAGGCAAACTTAGGGCTCCTTCTCCCTCAGGGAAGGTGCCAGCCCTGAAAACTAATGCAGTTTTTCACTATCCCTCTGCAGCCTATCCACAGGCACAACAGCTTTTGGGATCTCTGCTTTCCCAGAGACTCAGCATGTCACGGTGCTCGCTCTCGGCAGAAGCTTTTTTCTGAAAAGGCAAACTTACGGCTCCTTCTCCCACAGGGAAGGTGCCAGCCCTGAAAACTAATGCAATTTTTCACTATCCCTCTGCAGCCTATCCACAGGCACAACAGCTTTGGGGATCTCTGCTTTCCCAGAGACTCAGCATGTCACGGTGCTCGCTCTCGGCAGAAGCTTTTTTCTGAAAAGGCAAACTTACGGCTCCTTCTCCCACAGGGAAGGTGCCAGCCCTGAAAACTAATGCAGTTTTTCACTATCCCTCTGCAGCCTATCCACAGGCACAACAGCTTTGGGGATCTCTGCTTTCCCAGAGACTCAGCATGTCACGGTGCTCGCTCTCGGCAGAAGCTTTTTTCTGAAAAGGCAAACTTACGGCTCCTTCTCCCACAGGGAAGGTGCCAGCCCTGAAAACTAATGCAGTTTTTCACTATCCCTCTGCAGCCTATCCACAGGCACAACAGCTTTGGGGATCTCTGCTTTCCCAGAGACTCAGCATGTCACGGTGCTCGCTCTCGGCAGAAGCTTTTTTCTGAAAAGGCAAACTTACGGCTCCTTCTCCCACAGGGAAGGTGCCAGCCCTGAAAACTAATGCAGTTTTTCACTATCCCTCTGCAGCCTATCCACAGGCACAACAGCCTTGGGGATCTCTGCTTTCCCAGAGACTCAGCATGTCACGGTGCTCGCTCTCGGCAGAAGCTTTTTTCTGAAAAGGCAAACTTACGGCTCCTTCTCCCACAGGGAAGGTGCCAGCCCTGAAAAATCTTGCTGGTATTCACTATCCCTCTGCAGCCTATCCACAGGCACAACAGCTTTGGGGATCTCTGCTTTCCCAGAGACTCAGCATGTCACGGTGCTCGCTCTCGGCAGAAGCTTTTTTCTGAAAAGGCAAACTTACGGCTCCTTCTCCCACAGGGAAGGTGCCAGCCCTGAAAACTAATGCAGTTTTTCACTATCCCTCTGCAGCCTATCCACAGGCACAACAGCTTTTGGGATCTCTGCTTTCCCAGAGACTCAGCATGTCACGGTGCTCGCTCTCGGCAGAAGCTTTTTTCTGAAAAGGCAAACTTACGGCTCCTTCTCCCACAGGGAAGGTGCCAGCCCTGAAAACTAATGCAGTTTTTCACTATCCCTCTGCAGCCTATCCACAGGCACAACAGCTTTGGGGATCTCTGCTTTCCCAGAGACTCAGCATGTCACGGTGCTCGCTCTCGGCAGAAGCTTTTTTCTGAAAAGGCAAACTTACGGCTCCTTCTCCCTCAGGGAAGGTGCCAGCCCTGAAAACTAATGCAGTTTTTCACTATCCCTCTGCAGCCTATCCACAGGCACAACAGCTTTGGGGATCTCTGCTTTCCCAGAGACTCAGCATGTCACGGTGCTCGCTCTCGGCAGAAGCTTTTTTCTGAGAAGGCAAACTTACGGCTCCTTCTCCCACAGGGAAGGTGCCAGCCCTGAAAACTAATGCAGTTTTTCACTATCCCTCTGCAGCCTATCCACAGGCACAACAGCTTTGGGGATCTCTGCTTTCCCAGAGACTCAGCATGTCACGGTGCTCGCTCTCGGCAGAAGCTTTTTTCTGAAAAGGCAAACTTACGGCTCCTTCTCCCACAGGGAAGGTGCCAGCCCTGAAAACTAATGCAGTTTTTCACTATCCCTCTGCAGCCTATCCACAGGCACAACAGCTTTTGGGATCTCTGCTTTCCCAGAGACTCAGCATGTCACGGTGCTCGCTCTCGGCAGAAGCTTTTTTCTGAAAAGGCAAACTTACGGCTCCTTCTCCCACAGGGAAGGTGCCAGCCCTGAAAACTAATGCAGTTTTTCACTATCCCTCTGCAGCCTATCCACAGGCACAACAGCTTTGGGGATCTCTGCTTTCCCAGAGACTCAGCATGTCACGGTGCTCGCTCTCGGCAGAAGCTTTTTTCTGAAAAGGCAAACTTACGGCTCCTTCTCCCACAGGGAAGGTGCCAGCCCTGAAAACTAATGCAGTTTTTCACTATCCCTCTGCAGCCTATCCACAGGCACAACAGCTTTGGGGATCTCTGCTTTCCCAGAGACTCAGCATGTCACGGTGCTCACTCTCGCCAGAGCCTTTTTCTGAAAAGGCAAACTTACGGCTCCTTCTCCCACAAGGAAGGTGCCAGCCCTGAAAGATCTTGCTGGTATTCACTATCCCTCTGCAGCCTATCCACAGGCACAACAGCTTTGGGGATCTCTGCTTTCCCAGAGACTCAGCATGTCACGGTGCTCGCTCTCGGCAGAAGCTTTTTTCTGAAAAGGCAAACTTTCGGCTCCTTCTCCCTCAGGGAAGGTGCCAGCCCTGAAAACTAATGCAGTTTTTCACTATCCCTCTGCAGCCTATCCACAGGCACAACAGCTTTGGGGATCTCTGCTTTCCCAGAGACTCAGCATGTCACGGTGCTCGCTCTCGGCAGAAGCTTTTTTCTGAAAAGGCAAACTTACGGCTCCTTCTCCCACAGGGAAGGTGCCAGCCCTGAAAACTAATGCAGTTTTTCACTATCCCTCTGCAGCCTATCCACAGGCACAACAGCTTTGGGGATCTCTGCTTTCCCAGAGACTCAGCATGTCACGGTGCTCGCTCTCGGCAGAAGCTTTTTTCTGAAAAGGCAAACTTACGGCTCCTTCTCCCACAGGGAAGGTGCCAGCCCTGAAAACTAATGCAGTTTTTCACTATCCCTCTGCAGCCTATCCACAGGCACAACAGCTTTTGGGATCTCTGCTTTCCCAGAGACTCAGCATGTCACGGTGCTCGCTCTCGGCAGAAGCTTTTTTCTGAGAAGGCAAACTTACGGCTCCTTCTCCCACAGGGAAGGTGCCAGCCCTGAAAACTAATGCAGTTTTTCACTATCCCTCTGCAGCCTATCCACAGGCACAACAGCTTTGGGGATCTCTGCTTTCCCAGAGACTCAGCATGTCACGGTGCTCGCTCTCGGCAGAAGCTTTTTTCTGAAAAGGCAAACTTACGGCTCCTTCTCCCACAGGGAAGGTGCCAGCCCTGAAAACTAATGCAGTTTTTCACTATCCCTCTGCAGCCTATCCACAGGCACAACAGCTTTTGGGATCTCTGCTTTCCCAGAGACTCAGCATGTCACGGTGCTCGCTCTCGGCAGAAGCTTTTTTCTGAAAAGGCAAACTTACGGCTCCTTCTCCCACAGGGAAGGTGCCAGCCCTGAAAACTAATGCAGTTTTTCACTATCCCTCTGCAGCCTATCCACAGGCACAACAGCTTTTGGGATCTCTGCTTTCCCAGAGACTCAGCATGTCACGGTGCTCGCTCTCGGCAGAAGCTTTTTTCTGAAAAGGCAAACTTACGGCTCCTTCTCCCACAGGGAAGGTGCCAGCCCTGAAAACTAATGCAGTTTTTCACTATCCCTCTGCAGCCTATCCACAGGCACAACAGCTTTGGGGATCTCTGCTTTCCCAGAGACTCAGCATGTCACGGTGCTCGCTCTCGGCAGAAGCTTTTTTCTGAGAAGGCAAACTTACGGCTCCTTCTCCCACAGGGAAGGTGCCAGCCCTGAAAACTAATGCAGTTTTTCACTATCCCTCTGCAGCCTATCCACAGGCACAACAGCTTTGGGGATCTCTGCTTTCCCAGAGACTCAGCATGTCACGGTGCTCGCTCTCGGCAGAAGCTTTTTTCTGAAAAGGCAAACTTACGGCTCCTTCTCCCACAGGGAAGGTGCCAGCCCTGAAAACTAATGCAGTTTTTCACTATCCCTCTGCAGCCTATCCACAGGCACAACAGCTTTGGGGATCTCTGCTTTCCCAGAGACTCAGCATGTCACGGTGCTCGCTCTCAGCAGAAGCTTTTTTCTGAGAAGGCAAACTTACGGCTCCTTCTCCCACAGGGAAGGTGCCAGCCCTGAAAACTAATGCAGTTTTTCACTATCCCTCTGCAGCCTATCCACAGGCACAACAGCTTTGGGGATCTCTGCTTTCCCAGAGACTCAGCATGTCACGGTGCTCGCTCTCGGCAGAAGCTTTTTTCTGAAAAGGCAAACTTACGGCTCCTTCTCCCACAGGGAAGGTGCCAGCCCTGAAAACTAATGCAGTTTTTCACTATCCCTCTGCAGCCTATCCACAGGCACAACAGCTTTTGGGATCTCTGCTTTCCCAGAGACTCAGCATGTCACGGTGCTCGCTCTCGGCAGAAGCTTTTTTCTGAAAAGGCAAACTTACGGCTCCTTCTCCCACAGGGAAGGTGCCAGCCCTGAAAACTAATGCAGTTTTTCACTATCCCTCTGCAGCCTATCCACAGGCACAACAGCTTTTGGGATCTCTGCTTTCCCAGAGACTCAGCATGTCACGGTGCTCGCTCTCGGCAGAAGCTTTTTTCTGAAAAGGCAAACTTACGGCTCCTTCTCCCACAGGGAAGGTGCCAGCCCTGAAAACTAATGCAATTTTTCACTATCCCTCTGCAGCCTATCCACAGGCACAACAGCTTTGGGGATCTCTGCTTTCCCAGAGACTCAGCATGTCACGGTGCTCGCTCTCGGCAGAAGCTTTTTTCTGAAAAGGCAAACTTACGGCTCCTTCTCCCACAGGGAAGGTGCCAGCCCTGAAAACTAATGCAGTTTTTCACTATCCCTCTGCAGCCTATCCACAGGCACAACAGCTTTGGGGATCTCTGCTTTCCCAGAGACTCAGCATGTCACGGTGCTCGCTCTCGGCAGAAGCTTTTTTCTGAAAAGGCAAACTTACGGCTCCTTCTCCCACAGGGAAGGTGCCAGCCCTGAAAACTAATGCAGTTTTTCACTATCCCTCTGCAGCCTATCCACAGGCACAACAGCTTTGGGGATCTCTGCTTTCCCAGAGACTCAGCATGTCACGGTGCTCGCTCTCGGCAGAAGCTTTTTTCTGAAAAGGCAAACTTACGGCTCCTTCTCCCACAGGGAAGGTGCCAGCCCTGAAAACTAATGCAGTTTTTCACTATCCCTCTGCAGCCTATCCACAGGCACAACAGCTTTGGGGATCTCTGCTTTCCCAGAGACTCAGCATGTCACGGTGCTCGCTCTCGGCAGAAGCTTTTTTCTGAAAAGGCAAACTTACGGCTCCTTCTCCCACAGGGAAGGTGCCAGCCCTGAAAACTAATGCAATTTTTCACTATCCCTCTGCAGCCTATCCACAGGCACAACAGCTTTGGGGATCTCTGCTTTCCCAGAGACTCAGCATGTCACGGTGCTCGCTCTCGGCAGAAGCTTTTTTCTGAAAAGGCAAACTTACGGCTCCTTCTCCCTCAGGGAAGGTGCCAGCCCTGAAAACTAATGCAGTTTTTCACTATCCCTCTGCAGCCTATCCACAGGCACAACAGCTTTGGGGATCTCTGCTTTCCCAGAGACTCAGCATGTCACGGTGCTCGCTCTCGGCAGAAGCTTTTTTCTGAAAAGGCAAACTTACGGCTCCTTCTCCCACAGGGAAGGTGCCAGCCCTGAAAACTAATGCAGTTTTTCACTATCCCTCTGCAGCCTATCCACAGGCACAACAGCTTTGGGGATCTCTGCTTTCCCAGAGACTCAGCATGTCACGGTGCTCGCTCTCGGCAGAAGCTTTTTTCTGAAAAGGCAAACTTACGGCTCCTTCTCCCACAGGGAAGGTGCCAGCCCTGAAAACTAATGCAGTTTTTCACTATCCCTCTGCAGCCTATCCACAGGCACAACAGCTTTTGGGATCTCTGCTTTCCCAGAGACTCAGCATGTCACGGTGCTCGCTCTCGGCAGAAGCTTTTTTCTGAAAAGGCAAACTTACGGCTCCTTCTCCCACAGGGAAGGTGCCAGCCCTGAAAACTAATGCAGTTTTTCACTATCCCTCTGCAGCCTATCCACAGGCACAACAGCTTTGGGGATCTCTGCTTTCCCAGAGACTCAGCATGTCACGGTGCTCGCTCTCGGCAGAAGCTTTTTTCTGAAAAGGCAAACTTACGGCTCCTTCTCCCACAGGGAAGGTGCCAGCCCTGAAAACTAATGCAGTTTTTCACTATCCCTCTGCAGCCTATCCACAGGCACAACAGCTTTGGGGATCTCTGCTTTCCCAGAGACTCAGCATGTCACGGTGCTCACTCTCGCCAGAGCCTTTTTCTGAAAAGGCAAACTTACGGCTCCTTCTCCCACAAGGAAGGTGCCAGCCCTGAAAGATCTTGCTGGTATTCACTATCCCTCTGCAGCCTATCCACAGGCACAACAGCTTTGGGGATCTCTGCTTTCCCAGAGACTCAGCATGTCACGGTGCTCGCTCTCGGCAGAAGCTTTTTTCTGAAAAGGCAAACTTTCGGCTCCTTCTCCCTCAGGGAAGGTGCCAGCCCTGAAAACTAATGCAGTTTTTCACTATCCCTCTGCAGCCTATCCACAGGCACAACAGCTTTGGGGATCTCTGCTTTCCCAGAGACTCAGCATGTCACGGTGCTCGCTCTCGGCAGAAGCTTTTTTCTGAAAAGGCAAACTTACGGCTCCTTCTCCCACAGGGAAGGTGCCAGCCCTGAAAACTAATGCAGTTTTTCACTATCCCTCTGCAGCCTATCCACAGGCACAACAGCTTTGGGGATCTCTGCTTTCCCAGAGACTCAGCATGTCACGGTGCTCGCTCTCGGCAGAAGCTTTTTTCTGAAAAGGCAAACTTACGGCTCCTTCTCCCACAGGGAAGGTGCCAGCCCTGAAAACTAATGCAGTTTTTCACTATCCCTCTGCAGCCTATCCACAGGCACAACAGCTTTGGGGATCTCTGCTTTCCCAGAGACTCAGCATGTCACGGTGCTCGCTCTCGGCAGAAGCTTTTTTCTGAGAAGGCAAACTTACGGCTCCTTCTCCCACAGGGAAGGTGCCAGCCCTGAAAACTAATGCAGTTTTTCACTATCCCTCTGCAGCCTATCCACAGGCACAACAGCTTTGGGGATCTCTGCTTTCCCAGAGACTCAGCATGTCACGGTGCTCGCTCTCGGCAGAAGCTTTTTTCTGAAAAGGCAAACTTACGGCTCCTTCTCCCACAGGGAAGGTGCCAGCCCTGAAAACTAATGCAGTTTTTCACTATCCCTCTGCAGCCTATCCACAGGCACAACAGCTTTTGGGATCTCTGCTTTCCCAGAGACTCAGCATGTCACGGTGCTCGCTCTCGGCAGAAGCTTTTTTCTGAAAAGGCAAACTTACGGCTCCTTCTCCCACAGGGAAGGTGCCAGCCCTGAAAACTAATGCAGTTTTTCACTATCCCTCTGCAGCCTATCCACAGGCACAACAGCTTTTGGGATCTCTGCTTTCCCAGAGACTCAGCATGTCACGGTGCTCGCTCTCGGCAGAAGCTTTTTTCTGAAAAGGCAAACTTACGGCTCCTTCTCCCACAGGGAAGGTGCCAGCCCTGAAAACTAATGCAGTTTTTCACTATCCCTCTGCAGCCTATCCACAGGCACAACAGCTTTGGGGATCTCTGCTTTCCCAGAGACTCAGCATGTCACGGTGCTCGCTCTCGGCAGAAGCTTTTTTCTGAAAAGGCAAACTTACGGCTCCTTCTCCCACAGGGAAGGTGCCAGCCCTGAAAACTAATGCAGTTTTTCACTATCCCTCTGCAGCCTATCCACAGGCACAACAGCTTTGGGGATCTCTGCTTTCCCAGAGACTCAGCATGTCACGGTGCTCGCTCTCGGCAGAAGCTTTTTTCTGAAAAGGCAAACTTACGGCTCCTTCTCCCACAGGGAAGGTGCCAGCCCTGAAAACTAATGCAGTTTTTCACTATCCCTCTGCAGCCTATCCACAGGCACAACAGCTTTGAGGATCTCTGCTTTCCCAGAGACTCAGCATGTCACGGTGCTCGCTCTCGGCAGAAGCTTTTTTCTGAGAAGGCAAACTTACGGCTCCTTCTCCCACAGGGAAGGTGCCAGCCCTGAAAACTAATGCAGTTTTTCACTATCCCTCTGCAGCCTATCCACAGGCACAACAGCTTTTGGGATCTCTGCTTTCCCAGAGACTCAGCATGTCACGGTGCTCGCTCTCGGCAGAAGCTTTTTTCTGAGAAGGCAAACTTACGGCTCCTTCTCCCACAGGGAAGGTGCCAGCCCTGAAAACTAATGCAGTTTTTCACTATCCCTCTGCAGCCTATCCACAGGCACAACAGCTTTTGGGATCTCTGCTTTCCCAGAGACTCAGCATGTCACGGTGCTCGCTCTCGGCAGAAGCTTTTTTCTGAAAAGGCAAACTTACGGCTCCTTCTCCCACAGGGAAGGTGCCAGCCCTGAAAACTAATGCAGTTTTTCACTATCCCTCTGCAGCCTATCCACAGGCACAACAGCTTTTGGGATCTCTGCTTTCCCAGAGACTCAGCATGTCACGGTGCTCGCTCTCGGCAGAAGCTTTTTTCTGAAAAGGCAAACTTACGGCTCCTTCTCCCACAGGGAAGGTGCCAGCCCTGAAAACTAATGCAGTTTTTCACTATCCCTCTGCAGCCTATCCACAGGCACAACAGCTTTTGGGATCTCTGCTTTCCCAGAGACTCAGCATGTCACGGTGCTCGCTCTCGGCAGAAGCTTTTTTCTGAAAAGGCAAACTTACGGCTCCTTCTCCCACAGGGAAGGTGCCAGCCCTGAAAACTAATGCAGTTTTTCACTATCCCTCTGCAGCCTATCCACAGGCACAACAGCTTTTGGGATCTCTGCTTTCCCAGAGACTCAGCATGTCACGGTGCTCGCTCTCGGCAGAAGCTTTTTTCTGAAAAGGCAAACTTACGGCTCCTTCTCCCACAGGGAAGGTGCCAGCCCTGAAAACTAATGCAGTTTTTCACTATCCCTCTGCAGCCTATCCACAGGCACAACAGCTTTTGGGATCTCTGCTTTCCCAGAGACTCAGCATGTCACGGTGCTCGCTCTCGGCAGAAGCTTTTTTCTGAAAAGGCAAACTTACGGCTCCTTCTCCCACAGGGAAGGTGCCAGCCCTGAAAACTAATGCAGTTTTTCACTATCCCTCTGCAGCCTATCCACAGGCACAACAGCTTTTGGGATCTCTGCTTTCCCAGAGACTCAGCATGTCACGGTGCTCGCTCTCGGCAGAAGCTTTTTTCTGAAAAGGCAAACTTACGGCTCCTTCTCCCACAGGGAAGGTGCCAGCCCTGAAAACTAATGCAGTTTTTCACTATCCCTCTGCAGCCTATCCACAGGCACAACAGCACTGGGGATCTCTGCTTTCCCAGAGACTCAGCATGTCACGGTGCTCGCTCTCGGCAGAAGCTTTTTTCTGAAAAGGCAAACTTACGGCTCCTTCTCCCACAGGGAAGGTGCCAGCCCTGAAAACTAATGCAGTTTTCACTATCCCTCTGCAGCCTATCCACAGGCACAACAGCTTTGGGGATCTCTGCTTTCCCAGAGACTCAGCATGTCACGGTGCTCACTCTCGCCAGAGCCTTTTTCTGAAAAGGCAAACTTACGGCTCCTTCTCCCACAAGGAAGGTGCCAGCCCTGAAAGATCTTGCTGGTATTCACTATCCCTCTGCAGCCTATCCACAGGCACAACAGCTTTTGGGATCTCTGCTTTCCCAGAGACTCAGCATGTCACGGTGCTCGCTCTCGGCAGAAGCTTTTTTCTGAAAAGGCAAACTTACGGCTCCTTCTCCCACAGGGAAGGTGCCAGCCCTGAAAACTAATGCAGTTTTTCACTATCCCTCTGCAGCCTATCCACAGGCACAACAGCTTTTGGGATCTCTGCTTTCCCAGAGACTCAGCATGTCACGGTGCTCGCTCTCGGCAGAAGCTTTTTTCTGAGAAGGCAAACTTACGGCTCCTTCTCCCACAGGGAAGGTGCCAGCCCTGAAAACTAATGCAGTTTTTCACTATCCCTCTGCAGCCTATCCACAGGCACAACAGCATTGGGGATCTCTGCTTTCCCGGAGACTCAGCATGTCACGGTGCTCGCTCTCGGCAGAAGCTTTTTTCTGAAAAGGCAAACTTACGGCTCCTTCTCCCACAAGGAAGGTGCCAGCCCTGAAAGATCTTGCTGGTTTTCACTATCCCTCTGCAGCCTATCCACAGGCACAACAGCTTTGGGGATCTCTGCTTTCCCGGAGACTCAGCATGTCACGGTGCTCGTTCTCGGCAGAAGCTTTTTTCTGAAAAGGCAAACTTACGGCTCCTTCTCCCACAAGGAAGGTGCCAGCCCTGAAAGATCTTGCTGCTCTTCACTATCCCTCTGCAGCCTATCCACAGGCACAACAGCATTGGGGATCTCTGCTTTCCCAGAGACTCAGCATGTCACGGTGCTCGTTCTCGGCAGAAGCTTTTTTCTGAAAAGGCAAACTTACGGCTGCTTCTCCCACAAGGAAGGTGCCAGCCCTGAAAGATCTTGCTGGTTTTCACTATCCCTCTGCAGCCTATCCACAGGCACAACAGCATTGGGGATCTCTGCTTTCCCAGAGACTCAGCATGTCACGGTGCTCGTTCTCGGCAGAAGCTTTTTTCTGAAAAGGCAAACTTACGGCTGCTTCTCCCACAAGGAAGGTGCCAGCCCTGAAAGATCTTGCTGGTTTTCACTATCCCTCTGCAGCCTATCCACAGGCACAACAGCATTGGGGATCTCTGCTTTCCCAGAGACTCAGCATGTCACGGTGCTCGTTCTCGGCAGAAGCTTTTTTCTGAAAAGGCAAACTTACGGCTGCTTCTCCCACAAGGAAGGTGCCAGCCCTGAAAGATCTTGCTGGTTTTCACTATCCCTCTGCAGCCTATCCACAGGCACAACAGCACTGGGGATCTCTGCTTTCCCAGAGACTCAGCATGTCACGGTGCTCGTTCTCGGCAGAAGCTTTTTTCTGAAAAGGCAAACTTACGGCTGCTTCTCCCACAAGGAAGGTGCCAGCCCTGAAAGATCTTGCTGGTTTTCACTATCCCTCTGCAGCCTATCCACAGGCACAACAGCATTGGGGATCTCTGCTTTCCCAGAGACTCAGCATGTCACGGTGCTCGTTCTCGGAAGAAGCTTTTTCTAAAAAGGCAAACTTATGGCTGCTTCTCCCACAAGGAAGGTGCCAGCCCTGAAAGATCTTGCTGGTTTTCACTATCCCTCTGCAGCCTATCCACAGGCACAACAGCACTGGGGATCCTTGCTTTCCCGGAGACTCAGCATGTCACGGTGCTCGTTCTCGGCAGAAGCCTTTTTCTGAAAAGGCAAACTTACGGCTCCTTCTCCCACAAGGAAGGTGCCAGCCCTGAAAGATCTTGCTGCTCTTCACTATCCCTCTGCAGCCTATCCACAGGCACAACAGCATTGGGGATCTCTGCTTTCCCAGAGACTCAGCATGTCAAGGTGCTCGTTCTCGGCAGAAGCCTTTTTCTGAAAAGGCAAACTTACGGCTCCTTCTCCCACAAGGAAGGTGCCAGCCCTGAAAGATCTTGCTGGTTTTCACTATCCCTCTGAGGCCTATCTATAGCCGCAACAGCACTGGGGATCTCTGCTTTCCCAGAGATTCAGCATGTCACGGTGCTCGTTCTCGGCAGAAGCTTTTTTCTGAAAAGGCAAACTTACGGCTCCTTCTCCCACAAGGAAGGTGCCAGCCCTGAAAGATCTTGCTGCTCTTCACTATCCCTCTGAGGCCTATCTATAGCCGCAACAGCACTGGGGATCTCTGCTTTCCCAGAGACTCAGCATGTCACGGTGCTCGTTCTCGGCAGAAGCCTTTTTCTGAAAAGGCAAACTTACGGCTCCTTCTCCCACAAGGAAGGTGCCAGCCCTGAAAGATCTTGCTGGTTTTCACTATCCCTCTGCAGCCTATCCACAGGCACAACAGCACTGGGGATCCCTGCTTTCCCGGAGACTCAGCATGTCACGGTGCTCGTTCACGACAGAAGCTTTTTGCTGAAAAGGCAAACTTACGGCTGCTTCTCCCACAAGGAAGGTGCCAGCCCTGAAAGATCTTGCTGGTTTTCACTATCCCTCTGCAGCCTATCCACAGGCACAACAGCATTGGGGATCTCTGCTTTCCCAGAGACTCAGCATGTCACGGTGCTCGTTCTCGGCAGAAGCTTTTTTCTGAAAAGGCAAACTTACGGCTGCTTCTCCCACAAGGAAGGTGCCAGCCCTGAAAGATCTTGCTGGTTTTCACTATCCCTCTGCAGCCTATCTATAGCCGCAACAGCACTGGGGATCTCTGCTTTCCCAGAGACTCAGCATGTCACGGTGCTCGTTCTCGGCAGAAGCCTTTTTCTGAAAAGGCAAACTTACGGCTCCTTCTCCCACAAGGAAGGTGCCAGCCCTGAAAGATCTTGCTGCTCTTCACTATCCCTCTGCAGCCTATCCACAGGCACAACAGCACTGGGGATCCCTGCTTTCCCGGAGACTCAGCATGTCACGGTGCTCGTTCTCGGCAGAAGCTTTTTTCTGAAAAGGCAAACTTACGGCTCCTTCTCCCACAAGGAAGGTGCCAGCCCTGAAAGATCTTGCTGCTCTTCACTATCCCTCTGCAGCCTATCCACAGGCACAACAGCATTGGGGATCTCTGCTTTCCCAGAGACTCAGCATGTCACGGTGCTCGTTCTCGGCAGAAGCTTTTTTCTGAAAAGGCAAACTTACGGCTGCTTCTCCCACAAGGAAGGTGCCAGCCCTGAAAGATCTTGCTGGTTTTCACTATCCCTCTGCAGCCTATCCACAGGCACAACAGCATTGGGGATCTCTGCTTTCCCAGAGACTCAGCATGTCACGGTGCTCGTTCTCGGCAGAAGCTTTTTTCTGAAAAGGCAAACTTACGGCTGCTTCTCCCACAAGGAAGGTGCCAGCCCTGAAAGATCTTGCTGGTTTTCACTATCCCTCTGCAGCCTATCCACAGGCACAACAGCATTGGGGATCTCTGCTTTCCCAGAGACTCAGCATGTCACGGTGCTCGTTCTCGGCAGAAGCTTTTTTCTGAAAAGGCAAACTTACGGCTGCTTCTCCCACAAGGAAGGTGCCAGCCCGGAAAGATCTTGCTGGTTTTCACTATCCCTCTGCAGCCTATCCACAGGCACAACAGCATTGGGGATCTCTGCTTTCCCAGAGACTCAGCATGTCACGGTGCTCGTTCTCTGCAGAAGCCTTTTTCTGAAAAGTCAAACGTCTGGCTCCTTCTCCCACAAGGAAGGTGCTAGCCCTGAAAGATCTTGCTGCTCTTCACTATCCCTCTGCAGCCTATCCACAGGCACAACAGCACTGGGGATCTCTGCTTTCCCAGAGACTCAGCATGTCACGGTGCTCGTTCTCGGCAGAAGCCTTTTTCTGAAAAGGCAAACTTACGGCTCCTTCTCCCACAAGGAAGGTGCCAGCCCTGAAAGATCTTGCTGCTCTTCACTATCCCTCTGAGGCCTATCTATAGCCGCAACAGCACTGGGGATCTCTGCTTTCCCAGAGACTCAGCATGTCACGGTGCTCGTTCTCGGCAGAAGCCTTTTTCTGAAAAGGCAAACTTACGGCTCCTTCTCCCACAAGGAAGGTGCCAGCCCTGAAAGATCTTGCTGCTCTTCACTATCCCTCTGCAGCCTATCCACAGGCACAACAGCATTGGGGATCTCTGCTTTCCCAGAGACTCAGCATGTCACGGTGCTCGTTCTCGGCAGAAGCTTTTTTCTGAAAAGGCAAACTTACGGCTGCTTCTCCCACAAGGAAGGTGCCAGCCCTGAAAGATCTTGCTGGTTTTCACTATCCCTCTGCAGCCTATCTATAGCCGCAATAGCACTGGGGATCTCTGCTTTCCCAGAGACTCAGCATGTCACGGTGCTCGTTCTCGGCAGAAGCCTTTTTCTGAAAAGGCAAACGTCTGGCTCCTTCTCCCATAAGGAAGGTGCTAGCCCTGAAAGATCTTGCTGCTCTTCACTATCCCTCTGCAGCCTATCCACAGGCACAACAGCATTGGGGATCTCTGCTTTCCCAGAGACTCAGCATGTCAAGGTGCTCGTTCTCGGCAGAAGCCTTTTTCTGAAAAGGCAAACTTACGGCTCCTTCTCCCACAAGGAAGGTGCCAGCCCTGAAAGATCTTGCTGCTCTTCACTATCCCTCTGCAGCCTATCCACAGGCACAACAGCACTGGGGATCTCTGCTTTCCCAGAGACTCAGCATGTCACGGTGCTCGTTCTCGGCAGAAGCTTTTTTCTGAAAAGGCAAACTTACGGCTGCTTCTCCCACAAGGAAGGTGCCAGCCCTGAAAGATCTTGCTGGTTTTCACTATCCCTCTGCAGCCTATCCACAGGCACAACAGCACTGGGGATCCCTGCTTTCCCGGAGACTCAGCATGTCACGGTGCTCGTTCTCGGCAGAAGCTTTTTTCTGAAAAGGCAAACTTACGGCTCCTCCCACAAGGAAGGTGCCAGCCCTGAAAGATCTTGCTGCTCTTCACTATCCCTCTGCAGCCTATCCACAGGCACAACAGCATTGGGGATCTCTGCTTTCCCAGAGACTCAGCATGTCACGGTGCTCGTTCTCGGCAGAAGCTTTTTTCTGAAAAGGCAAACTTACGGCTGCTTCTCCCACAAGGAAGGTGCCAGCCCTGAAAGATCTTGCTGGTTTTCACTATCCCTCTGCAGCCTATCCACAGGCACAACAGCATTGGGGATCTCTGCTTTCCCAGAGACTCAGCATGTCACGGTGCTCGTTCTCGGCAGAAGCTTTTTTCTGAAAAGGCAAACTTACGGCTGCTTCTCCCACAAGGAAGGTGCCAGCCCTGAAAGATCTTGCTGGTTTTCACTATCCCTCTGCAGCCTATCCACAGGCACAACAGCATTGGGGATCTCTGCTTTCCCAGAGACTCAGCATGTCACGGTGCTCGTTCTCGGCAGAAGCTTTTTTCTGAAAAGGCAAACTTACGGCTGCTTCTCCCACAAGGAAGGTGCCAGCCCTGAAAGATCTTGCTGGTTTTCACTATCCCTCTGCAGCCTATCCACAGGCACAACAGCATTGGGGATCTCTGCTTTCCCAGAGACTCAGCATGTCACGGTGCTCGTTCTCGGCAGAAGCTTTTTTCTGAAAAGGCAAACTTACGGCTGCTTCTCCCACAAGGAAGGTGCCAGCCCTGAAAGATCTTGCTGGTTTTCACTATCCCTCTGCAGCCTATCCACAGGCACAACAGCATTGGGGATCTCTGCTTTCCCAGAGACTCAGCATGTCACGGTGCTCGTTCTCGGCAGAAGCTTTTTTCTGAAAAGGCAAACTTACGGCTGCTTCTCCCACAAGGAAGGTGCCAGCCCTGAAAGATCTTGCTGGTTTTCACTATCCCTCTGCAGCCTATCCACAGGCACAACAGCATTGGGGATCTCTGCTTTCCCAGAGACTCAGCATGTCACGGTGCTCGTTCTCGGCAGAAGCTTTTTCTGAAAAGGCAAACTTACGGCTCCTTCTCCCACAAGGAAGGTGCCAGCCCTGAAAGATCTTGCTGGTTTTCACTATCCCTCTGCAGCCTATCCACAGGCACAACAGCACTGGGGATCCTTGCTTTCCCGGAGACTCAGCATGTCACGGTGCTCGTTCTCGGCAGAAGCCTTTTTCTGAAAAGGCAAACGTCTGGCTCCTTCTCCCACAAGGAAGGTGCTAGCCCTGAAAGATCTTGCTGGTTTTCACTATCCCTCTGCAGCCTATCCACAGGCACAACAGCATTGGGGATCTCTGCTTTCCCAGAGATTCAGCATGTCAAGGTGCTCGTTCTCGGCAGAAGCATTTTCTGAAAAGGCAAACTTACGGCTGCTTCTCCCACAAGGAAGGTGCCAGCCCTGAAAGATCTTGCTGGTTTTCACTATCCCTCTGCAGCCTATCTATAGCCGCAATAGCACTGGGGATCTCTGCTTTCCCAGAGACTCAGCATGTCACGGTGCTCGTTCTCGGCAGAAGCCTTTTTCTGAAAAGGCAAACTTACGGCTCCTTCTCCCACAAGGAAGGTGCCAGCCCTGAAAGATCTTGCTGGTTTTCACTATCCCTCTGCAGCCTATCCACAGGCACAACAGCACTGGGGATCCCTGCTTTCCCGGAGACTCAGCATGTCACGGTGCTCGTTCTCGGCAGAAGCTTTTTTCTGAAAAGGCAAACTTACGGCTGCTTCTCCCACAAGGAAGGTGCCAGCCCTGAAAGATCTTGCTGGTTTTCACTATCCCTCTGCAGCCTATCTATAGCCGCAACAGCACTGGGGATCTCTGCTTTCCCAGAGACTCAGCATGTCACGGTGCTCGTTCTCGGCAGAAGCCTTTTTCTGAAAAGGCAAACTTACGGCTCCTTCTCCCACAAGGAAGGTGCCAGCCCTGAAAGATCTTGCTGCTCTTCACTATCCCTCTGCAGCCTATCCACAGGCACAACAGCATTGGGGATCTCTGCTTTCCCAGAGACTCAGCATGTCACGGTGCTCGTTCTCGGCAGAAGCTTTTTTCTGAAAAGGCAAACTTACGGCTGCTTCTCCCACAAGGAAGGTGCCAGCCCTGAAAGATCTTGCTGGTTTTCACTATCCCTCTGCAGCCTATCCACAGGCACAACAGCACTGGGGATCCTTGCTTTCCCGGAGACTCAGCATGTCACGGTGCTCGTTCTCGGCAGAAGCTTTTTTCTGAAAAGGCAAACTTACGGCTGCTTCTCCCACAAGGAAGGTGCCAGCCCTGAAAGATCTTGCTGCTCTTCACTATCCCTCTGCAGCCTATCAAAAGCCGCAACAGCACTGGGGATCTCTGCTTTCCCAGAGACTCAGCATGTCACGGTGCTCGTTCTCGGCAGAAGCCTTTTTCTGAAAAGGCAAACTTACGGCTCCTTCTCCCACAAGGAAGGTGCCAGCCCTGAAAGATCTTGCTGCTCTTCACTATCCCTCTGCAGCCTATCCACAGGCACAACAGCATTGGGGATCTCTGCTTTCCCAGAGACTCAGCATGTCACGGTGCTCGTTCTCGGCAGAAGCTTTTTTCTGAAAAGGCAAACTTACGGCTGCTTCTCCCACAAGGAAGGTGCCAGCCCTGAAAGATCTTGCTGGTTTTCACTATCCCTCTGCAGCCTATCTATAGCCGCAATAGCACTGGGGATCTCTGCTTTCCCAGAGACTCAGCATGTCACGGTGCTCGTTCTCGGCAGAAGCCTTTTTCTGAAAAGGCAAACTTACGGCTCCTTCTCCCACAAGGAAGGTGCCAGCCCTGAAAGATCTTGCTGGTTTTCACTATCCCTCTGCAGCCTATCCACAGGCACAACAGCACTGGGGATCCCTGCTTTCCCGGAGACTCAGCATGTCACGGTGCTCGTTCTCGGCAGAAGCTTTTTTCTGAAAAGGCAAACTTACGGCTGCTTCTCCCACAAGGAAGGTGCCAGCCCTGAAAGATCTTGCTGGTTTTCACTATCCCTCTGCAGCCTATCTATAGCCGCAACAGCACTGGGGATCTCTGCTTTCCCAGAGACTCAGCATGTCACGGTGCTCGTTCTCGGCAGAAGCCTTTTTCTGAAAAGGCAAACTTACGGCTCCTTCTCCCACAAGGAAGGTGCCAGCCCTGAAAGATCTTGCTGCTCTTCACTATCCCTCTGCAGCCTATCCACAGGCACAACAGCATTGGGGATCTCTGCTTTCCCAGAGACTCAGCATGTCACGGTGCTCGTTCTCGGCAGAAGCTTTTTTCTGAAAAGGCAAACTTACGGCTGCTTCTCCCACAAGGAAGGTGCCAGCCCTGAAAGATCTTGCTGGTTTTCACTATCCCTCTGCAGCCTATCCACAGGCACAACAGCACTGGGGATCCTTGCTTTCCCGGAGACTCAGCATGTCACGGTGCTCGTTCTCGGCAGAAGCTTTTTTCTGAAAAGGCAAACTTACGGCTGCTTCTCCCACAAGGAAGGTGCCAGCCCTGAAAGATCTTGCTGGTTTTCACTATCCCTCTGCAGCCTATCTATAGCCGCAACAGCACTGGGGATCTCTGCTTTCCCAGAGACTCAGCATGTCACGGTGCTCGTTCTCGGCAGAAGCCTTTTTCTGAAAAGGCAAACTTACGGCTCCTTCTCCCACAAGGAAGGTGCCAGCCCTGAAAGATCTTGCTGCTCTTCACTATCCCTCTGCAGCCTATCCACAGGCACAACAGCATTGGGGATCTCTGCTTTCCCAGAGACTCAGCATGTCACGGTGCTCGTTCTCGGCAGAAGCTTTTTTCTGAAAAGGCAAACTTACGGCTGCTTCTCCCACAAGGAAGGTGCCAGCCCTGAAAGATCTTGCTGGTTTTCACTATCCCTCTGCAGCCTATCCACAGGCACAACAGCACTGGGGATCCTTGCTTTCCCGGAGACTCAGCATGTCACGGTGCTCGTTCTCGGCAGAAGCCTTTTTCTGAAAAGTCAAACGTCTGGCTCCTTCTCCCACAAGGAAGGTGCTAGCCCTGAAAGATCTCGCTGCTCTTCACTATCCCTCTGCAGCCTATCCACAGGCACAACAGCATTGGGGATCTCTGCTTTCCCAGAGACTCAGCATGTCAAGGTGCTCGTTCTCGGCAGAAGCCTTTTTCTGAAAAGGCAAACTTACGGCTCCTTCTCCCACAAGGAAGGTGCCAGCCCTGAAAGATCTTGCTGGTTTTCACTATCCCTCTGAGGCCTATCTATAGCCGCAACAGCACTGGGGATCTCTGCTTTCCCAGAGATTCAGCATGTCACGGTGCTCGTTCTCGGCAGAAGCTTTTTTCTGAAAAGGCAAACTTACGGCTCCTTCTCCCACAAGGAAGGTGCCAGCCCTGAAAGATCTTGCTGCTCTTCACTATCCCTCTGAGGCCTATCTATAGCCGCAACAGCACTGGGGATCTCTGCTTTCCCAGAGACTCAGCATGTCACGGTGCTCGTTCTCGGCAGAAGCCTTTTTCTGAAAAGGCAAACTTACGGCTCCTTCTCCCACAAGGAAGGTGCCAGCCCTGAAAGATCTTGCTGGTTTTCACTATCCCTCTGCAGCCTATCCACAGGCACAACAGCACTGGGGATCCCTGCTTTCCCGGAGACTCAGCATGTCACGGTGCTCGTTCTCGGCAGAAGCTTTTTTCTGAAAAGGCAAACTTACGGCTCCTTCTCCCACAAGGAAGGTGCCAGCCCTGAAAGATCTTGCTGCTCTTCACTATCCCTCTGCAGCCTATCCACAGGCACAACAGCATTGGGGATCTCTGCTTTCCCAGAGACTCAGCATGTCACGGTGCTCGTTCTCGGCAGAAGCTTTTTTCTGAAAAGGCAAACTTACGGCTGCTTCTCCCACAAGGAAGGTGCCAGCCCTGAAAGATCTTGCTGGTTTTCACTATCCCTCTGCAGCCTATCCACAGGCACAACAGCATTGGGGATCTCTGCTTTCCCAGAGACTCAGCATGTCACGGTGCTCGTTCTCGGCAGAAGCTTTTTTCTGAAAAGGCAAACTTACGGCTGCTTCTCCCACAAGGAAGGTGCCAGCCCTGAAAGATCTTGCTGGTTTTCACTATCCCTCTGCAGCCTATCCACAGGCACAACAGCATTGGGGATCTCTGCTTTCCCAGAGACTCAGCATGTCACGGTGCTCGTTCTCGGCAGAAGCTTTTTTCTGAAAAGGCAAACTTACGGCTGCTTCTCCCACAAGGAAGGTGCCAGCCCTGAAAGATCTTGCTGGTTTTCACTATCCCTCTGCAGCCTATCCACAGGCACAACAGCATTGGGGATCTCTGCTTTCCCAGAGACTCAGCATGTCACGGTGCTCGTTCTCGGCAGAAGCTTTTTCTGAAAAGGCAAACTTACGGCTGCTTCTCCCACAAGGAAGGTGCCAGCCCTGAAAGATCTTGCTGGTTTTCACTATCCCTTTGCAGCCTATCCACAGGCACAACAGCACTGGGGATCCTTGCTTTCCCGGAGACTCAGCATGTCACGGTGCTCGTTCTCGGCAGAAGCCTTTTTCTGAAAAGGCAAACTTACGGCTCCTTCTCCCACAAGGAAGGTGCCAGCCCTGAAAGATCTTGCTGCTCTTCACTATCCCTCTGCAGCCTATCCACAGGCACAACAGCATTGGGGATCTCTGCTTTCCCGGAGACTCAGCATGTCACGGTGCTCGTTCTCGGCAGAAGCTTTTTTCTGAAAAGGCAAACTTACGGCTGCTTCTCCCACAAGGAAGGTGCCAGCCCTGAAAGATCTTGCTGGTTTTCACTATCCCTCTGCAGCCTATCCACAGGCACAACAGCACTGGGGATCCCTGCTTTCCCGGAGACTCAGCATGTCACGGTGCTCGTTCTCGGCAGAAGCTTTTTTCTGAAAAGGCAAACTTACGGCTCCTTCTCCCACAAGGAAGGTGCCAGCCCTGAAAGATCTTGCTGCTCTTCACTATCCCTCTGCAGCCTATCCACAGGCACAACAGCATTGGGGATCTCTGCTTTCCCAGAGACTCAGCATGTCACGGTGCTCGTTCTCGGCAGAAGCTTTTTTCTGAAAAGGCAAACTTACGGCTGCTTCTCCCACAAGGAAGGTGCCAGCCCTGAAAGATCTTGCTGGTTTTCACTACCCTCTGCAGCCTATCCACAGGCACAACAGCATTGGGGATCTCTGCTTTCCCAGAGACTCAGCATGTCACGGTGCTCGTTCTCGGCAGAAGCTTTTTTCTGAAAAGGCAAACTTACGGCTGCTTCTCCCACAAGGAAGGTGCCAGCCCTGAAAGATCTTGCTGGTTTTCACTATCCCTCTGCAGCCTATCCACAGGCACAACAGCATTGGGGATCTCTGCTTTCCCAGAGACTCAGCATGTCACGGTGCTCGTTCTCGGCAGAAGCTTTTTTCTGAAAAGGCAAACTTACGGCTGCTTCTCCCACAAGGAAGGTGCTAGCCCTGAAAGATCTTGCTGCTCTTCACTATCCCTCTGCAGCCTATCCACAGGCACAACAGCACTGGGGATCCCTGCTTTCCCGGAGACTCAGCATGTCACGGTGCTCGTTCTCGGCAGAAGCCTTTTTCTGAAAAGGCAAACTTACGGCTCCTTCTCCCACAAGGAAGGTGCCAGCCCTGAAAGATCTTGCTGGTTTTCACTATCCCTCTGAGGCCTATCTATAGCCGCAACAGCACTGGGGATCTCTGCTTTCCCAGAGACTCAGCATGTCACGGTGCTCGTTCTCGGCAGAAGCCTTTTTCTGAAAAGGCAATCTTACGGCTCCTTCTCCCACAAGGAAGGTGCCAGCCCTGAAAGATCTTGCTGCTCTTCACTATCCCTCTGCAGCCTATCCACAGGCACAACAGCATTGGGGATCTCTGCTTTCCCAGAGACTCAGCATGTCACGGTGCTCGTTCTCGGCAGAAGCTTTTTTCTGAAAAGGCAAACTTACGGCTGCTTCTCCCACAAGGAAGGTGCCAGCCCTGAAAGATCTTGCTGGTTTTCACTATCCCTCTGCAGCCTATCCACAGGCACAACAGCACTGGGGATCCTTGCTTTCCCGGAGACTCAGCATGTCACGGTGCTCGTTCTCGGCAGAAGCCTTTTTCTGAAAAGGCAAACTTACGGCTGCTTCTCCCACAAGGAAGGTGCCAGCCCTGAAAGATCTTGCTGGTTTTCACTATCCCTCTGCAGCCTATCCACAGGCACAACAGCACTGGGGATCCCTGCTTTCCCGGAGACTCAGCATGTCACGGTGCTCGTTCTCGGCAGAAGCTTTTTTCTGAAAAGGCAAACTTACGGCTCCTTCTCCCACAAGGAAGGTGCCAGCCCTGAAAGATCTTGCTGCTCTTCACTATCCCTCTGCAGCCTATCCACAGGCACAACAGCATTGGGGATCTCTGCTTTCCCAGAGACTCAGCATGTCACGGTGCTCGTTCTCGGCAGAAGCTTTTTTCTGAAAAGGCAAACTTACGGCTGCTTCTCCCACAAGGAAGGTGCCAGCCCTGAAAGATCTTGCTGGTTTTCACTATCCCTCTGCAGCCTATCCACAGGCACAACAGCATTGGGGATCTCTGCTTTCCCAGAGACTCAGCATGTCACGGTGCTCGTTCTCGGCAGAAGCTTTTTTCTGAAAAGGCAAACTTACGGCTGCTTCTCCCACAAGGAAGGTGCCAGCCCTGAAAGATCTTGCTGCTCTTCACTATCCCTCTGCAGCCTATCCACAGGCACAACAGCATTGGGGATCTCTGCTTTCCCAGAGACTCAGCATGTCACGGTGCTCGTTCTCGGCAGAAGCTTTTTTCTGAAAAGGCAAACTTACGGCTGCTTCTCCCACAAGGAAGGTGCCAGCCCTGAAAGATCTTGCTGCTCTTCACTATCCCTCTGCAGCCTATCCACAGGCACAACAGCATTGGGGATCTCTGCTTTCCCAGAGACTCAGCATGTCACGGTGCTCGTTCTCGGCAGAAGCTTTTTTCTGAAAAGGCAAACTTACGGCTGCTTCTCCCACAAGGAAGGTGCCAGCCCTGAAAGATCTTGCTGGTTTTCACTATCCCTCTGCAGCCTATCCACAGGCACAACAGCATTGGGGATCTCTGCTTTCCCAGAGACTCAGCATGTCACGGTGCTCGTTCTCGGCAGAAGCTTTTTCTGAAAAGGCAAACTTACGGCTGCTTCTCCCACAAGGAAGGTGCCAGCCCTGAAAGATCTTGCTGGTTTTCACTATCCCTCTGCAGCCTATCCACAGGCACAACAGCACTGGGGATCCTTGCTTTCCCGGAGACTCAGCATGTCACGGTGCTCGTTCTCGGCAGAAGCCTTTTTCTGAAAAGGCAAACTTACGGCTCCTTCTCCCACAAGGAAGGTGCCAGCCCTGAAAGATCTTGCTGGTTTTCACTATCCCTCTGAGGCCTATCTATAGCCGCAACAGCACTGGGGATCTCTGCTTTCCCAGAGATTCAGCATGTCACGGTGCTCGTTCTCGGCAGAAGCTTTTTTCTGAAAAGGCAAACTTACGGCTCCTTCTCCCACAAGGAAGGTGCCAGCCCTGAAAGATCTTGCTGGTTTTCACTATCCCTCTGCAGCCTATCCACAGGCACAACAGCACTGGGGATCCCTGCTTTCCCGGAGACTCAGCATGTCACGGTGCTCGTTCTCGGCAGAAGCTTTTTTCTGAAAAGGCAAACTTACGGCTGCTTCTCCCACAAGGAAGGTGCCAGCCCTGAAAGATCTTGCTGGTTTTCACTATCCCTCTGCAGCCTATCTATAGCCGCAACAGCACTGGGGATCTCTGCTTTCCCAGAGACTCAGCATGTCACGGTGCTCGTTCTCGGCAGAAGCCTTTTTCTGAAAAGGCAAACTTACGGCTCCTTCTCCCACAAGGAAGGTGCCAGCCCTGAAAGATCTTGCTGCTCTTCACTATCCCTCTGCAGCCTATCCACAGGCACAACAGCATTGGGGATCTCTGCTTTCCCAGAGACTCAGCATGTCACGGTGCTCGTTCTCGGCAGAAGCTTTTTTCTGAAAAGGCAAACTTACGGCTGCTTCTCCCACAAGGAAGGTGCCAGCCCTGAAAGATCTTGCTGGTTTTCACTATCCCTCTGCAGCCTATCCACAGGCACAACAGCACTGGGGATCCTTGCTTTCCCGGAGACTCAGCATGTCACGGTGCTCGTTCTCGGCAGAAGCTTTTTTCTGAAAAGGCAAACTTACGGCTGCTTCTCCCACAAGGAAGGTGCCAGCCCTGAAAGATCTTGCTGGTTTTCACTATCCCTCTGCAGCCTATCTATAGCCGCAACAGCACTGGGGATCTCTGCTTTCCCAGAGACTCAGCATGTCACGGTGCTCGTTCTCGGCAGAAGCCTTTTTCTGAAAAGGCAAACTTACGGCTCCTTCTCCCACAAGGAAGGTGCCAGCCCTGAAAGATCTTGCTGCTCTTCACTATCCCTCTGCAGCCTATCCACAGGCACAACAGCATTGGGGATCTCTGCTTTCCCAGAGACTCAGCATGTCACGGTGCTCGTTCTCGGCAGAAGCTTTTTTCTGAAAAGGCAAACTTACGGCTGCTTCTCCCACAAGGAAGGTGCCAGCCCTGAAAGATCTTGCTGGTTTTCACTATCCCTCTGCAGCCTATCTATAGCCGCAATAGCACTGGGGATCTCTGCTTTCCCAGAGACTCAGCATGTCACGGTGCTCGTTCTCGGCAGAAGCCTTTTTCTGAAAAGTCAAACGTCTGGCTCCTTCTCCCACAAGGAAGGTGCTAGCCCTGAAAGATCTTGCTGCTCTTCACTATCCCTCTGCAGCCTATCCACAGGCACAACAGCATTGGGGATCTCTGCTTTCCCAGAGACTCAGCATGTCAATGTGCTCGTTCTCGGCAGAAGCCTTTTTCTGAAAAGGCAAACTTACGGCTCCTTCTCCCACAAGGAAGGTGCCAGCCCTGAAAGATCTTGCTGGTTTTCACTATCCCTCTGCAGCCTATCCACAGGCACAACAGCACTGGGGATCCCTGCTTTCCCGGAGACTCAGCATGTCACGGTGCTCGTTCTCGGCAGAAGCTTTTTTCTGAAAAGGCAAACTTACGGCTGCTTCTCCCACAAGGAAGGTGCCAGCCCTGAAAGATCTTGCTGGTTTTCACTATCCCTCTGCAGCCTATCTATAGCCGCAACAGCACTGGGGATCTCTGCTTTCCCAGAGACTCAGCATGTCACGGTGCTCGTTCTCGGCAGAAGCCTTTTTCTGAAAAGGCAAACTTACGGCTCCTTCTCCCACAAGGAAGGTGCCAGCCCTGAAAGATCTTGCTGCTCTTCACTATCCCTCTGCAGCCTATCCACAGGCACAACAGCATTGGGGATCTCTGCTTTCCCAGAGACTCAGCATGTCACGGTGCTCGTTCTCGGCAGAAGCTTTTTTCTGAAAAGGCAAACTTACGGCTGCTTCTCCCACAAGGAAGGTGCCAGCCCTGAAAGATCTTGCTGGTTTTCACTATCCCTCTGCAGCCTATCCACAGGCACAACAGCACTGGGGATCCTTGCTTTCCCGGAGACTCAGCATGTCACGGTGCTCGTTCTCGGCAGAAGCCTTTTTCTGAAAAGTCAAACGTCTGGCTCCTTCTTCACAAGGAAGGTGCCAGCCCTGAAAGATCTTGCTGCTCTTCACTATCCCTCTGCAGCCTATCCACAGGCACAACAGCATTGGGGATCTCTGCTTTCCCAGAGACTCAGCATGTCAAGGTGCTCGTTCTCGGCAGAAGCCTTTTTCTGAAAAGGCAAACTTACGGCTCCTTCTCCCACAAGGAAGGTGCCAGCCCTGAAAGATCTTGCTGGTTTTCACTATCCCTCTGAGGCCTATCTATAGCCGCAACAGCACTGGGGATCTCTGCTTTCCCAGAGATTCAGCATGTCACGGTGCTCGTTCTCGGCAGAAGCTTTTTTCTGAAAAGGCAAACTTACGGCTCCTTCTCCCACAAGGAAGGTGCCAGCCCTGAAAGATCTTGCTGCTCTTCACTATCCCTCTGAGGCCTATCTATAGCCGCAACAGCACTGGGGATCTCTGCTTTCCCAGAGACTCAGCATGTCACGGTGCTCGTTCTCGGCAGAAGCCTTTTTCTGAAAAGGCAAACTTACGGCTCCTTCTCCCACAAGGAAGGTGCCAGCCCTGAAAGATCTTGCTGCTCTTCACTATCCCTCTGCAGCCTATCCACAGGCACAACAGCATTGGGGATCTCTGCTTTCCCAGAGACTCAGCATGTCACGGTGCTCGTTCTCCGCAGAAGCTTTTTTCTGAAAAGGCAAACTTACGGCTGCTTCTCCCACAAGGAAGGTGCCAGCCCTGAAAGATCTTGCTGGTTTTCACTATCCCTCTGCAGCCTATCTATAGCCGCAATAGCACTGGGGATCTCTGCTTTCCCAGAGACTCAGCATGTCACGGTGCTCGTTCTCGGCAGAAGCCTTTTTCTGAAAAGTCAAACGTCTGGCTCCTTCTCCCACAAGGAAGGTGCTAGCCCTGAAAGATCTTGCTGCTCTTCACTATCCCTCTGCAGCCTATCCACAGGCACAACAGCATTGGGGATCTCTGCTTTCCCAGAGACTCAGCATGTCAAGGTGCTCGTTCTCGGCAGAAGCCTTTTTCTGAAAAGGCAAACTTACGGCTCCTTCTCCCACAAGGAAGGTGCCAGCCCTGAAAGATCTTGCTGGTTTTCACTATCCCTCTGCAGCCTATCCACAGGCACAACAGCACTGGGGATCCTTGCTTTCCCGGAGACTCAGCATGTCACGGTGCTCGTTCTCGGCAGAAGCTTTTTTCTGAAAAGGCAAACTTACGGCTGCTTCTCCCACAAGGAAGGTGCCAGCCCTGAAAGATCTTGCTGGTTTTCACTATCCCTCTGCAGCGTATCTATAGCCGCAACAGCACTGGGGATCTCTGCTTTCCCAGAGACTCAGCATGTCACGGTGCTCGTTCTCGGCAGAAGCCTTTTTCTGAAAAGGCAAACTTACGGCTCCTTCTCCCACAAGGAAGGTGCCAGCCCTGAAAGATCTTGCTGCTCTTCACTATCCCTCTGCAGCCTATCCACAGGCACAACAGCATTGGGGATCTCTGCTTTCCCAGAGACTCAGCATGTCACGGTGCTCGTTCTCGGCAGAAGCTTTTTTCTGAAAAGGCAAACTTACGGCTGCTTCTCCCACAAGGAAGGTGCCAGCCCTGAAAGATCTTGCTGGTTTTCACTATCCCTCTGCAGCCTATCCACAGGCACAACAGCACTGGGGATCCTTGCTTTCCCGGAGACTCAGCATGTCACGGTGCTCGTTCTCGGCAGAAGCCTTTTTCTGAAAAGTCAAACGTCTGGCTCCTTCTCCCACAAGGAAGGTGCTAGCCCTGAAAGATCTCGCTGCTCTTCACTATCCCTCTGCAGCCTATCCACAGGCACAACAGCATTGGGGATCTCTGCTTTCCCAGAGACTCAGCATGTCAAGGTGCTCGTTCTCGGCAGAAGCCTTTTTCTGAAAAGGCAAACTTACGGCTCCTTCTCCCACAAGGAAGGTGCCAGCCCTGAAAGATCTTGCTGGTTTTCACTATCCCTCTGCAGCCTATCTATAGCCGCAACAGCACTGGGGATCTCTGCTTTCCCAGAGATTCAGCATGTCACGGTGCTCGTTCTCGGCAGAAGCTTTTTTCTGAAAAGGCAAACTTACGGCTCCTTCTCCCACAAGGAAGGTGCCAGCCCTGAAAGATCTTGCTGCTCTTCACTATCCCTCTGAGGCCTATCTATAGCCGCAACAGCACTGGGGATCTCTGCTTTCCCAGAGACTCAGCATGTCACGGTGCTCGTTCTCGGCAGAAGCCTTTTTCTGAAAAGGCAAACTTACGGCTCCTTCTCCCACAAGGAAGGTGCCAGCCCTGAAAGATCTTGCTGGTTTTCACTATCCCTCTGCAGCCTATCCACAGGCACAACAGCACTGGGGATCCCTGCTTTCCCGGAGACTCAGCATGTCACGGTGCTCGTTCTCGGCAGAAGCTTTTTTCTGAAAAGGCAAACTTACGGCTCCTTCTCCCACAAGGAAGGTGCCAGCCCTGAAAGATCTTGCTGCTCTTCACTATCCCTCTGCAGCCTATCCACAGGCACAACAGCATTGGGGATCTCTGCTTTCCCAGAGACTCAGCATGTCACGGTGCTCGTTCTCGGCAGAAGCTTTTTTCTGAAAAGGCAAACTTACGGCTGCTTCTCCCACAAGGAAGGTGCCAGCCCTGAAAGATCTTGCTGGTTTTCACTATCCCTCTGCAGCCTATCCACAGGCACAACAGCATTGGGGATCTCTGCTTTCCCAGAGACTCAGCATGTCACGGTGCTCGTTCTCGGCAGAAGCTTTTTTCTGAAAAGGCAAACTTACGGCTGCTTCTCCCACAAGGAAGGTGCCAGCCCTGAAAGATCTTGCTGGTTTTCACTATCCCTCTGCAGCCTATCCACAGGCACAACAGCATTGGGGATCTCTGCTTTCCCAGAGACTCAGCATGTCACGGTGCTCGTTCTCGGCAGAAGCTTTTTTCTGAAAAGGCAAACTTACGGCTGCTTCTCCCACAAGGAAGGTGCCAGCCCTGAAAGATCTTGCTGGTTTTCACTATCCCTCTGCAGCCTATCCACAGGCACAACAGCATTGGGGATCTCTGCTTTCCCAGAGACTCAGCATGTCACGGTGCTCGTTCTCGGCAGAAGCTTTTTCTGAAAAGGCAAACTTACGGCTGCTTCTCCCACAAGGAAGGTGCCAGCCCTGAAAGATCTTGCTGGTTTTCACTATCCCTTTGCAGCCTATCCACAGGCACAACAGCACTGGGGATCCTTGCTTTCCCGGAGACTCAGCATTGTCACGGTGCTCGTTCTCGGCAGAAGCCTTTTTCTGAAAAGGCAAACTTACGGCTCCTTCTCCCACAAGGAAGGTGCCAGCCCTGAAAGATCTTGCTGGTTTTCACTATCCCTCTGCAGCCTATCCACAGGCACAACAGCATTGGGGATCTCTGCTTTCCCGGAGACTCAGCATGTCACGGTGCTCGTTCTCGGCAGAAGCTTTTTTCTGAAAAGGCAAACTTACGGCTGCTTCTCCCACAAGGAAGGTGCCAGCCCTGAAAGATCTTGCTGGTTTTCACTATCCCTCTGCAGCCTATCCACAGGCACAACAGCACTGGGGATCCCTGCTTTCCCGGAGACTCAGCATGTCACGGTGCTCGTTCTCGGCAGAAGCTTTTTTCTGAAAAGGCAAACTTACGGCTCCTTCTCCCACAAGGAAGGTGCCAGCCCTGAAAGATCTTGCTGCTCTTCACTATCCCTCTGCAGCCTATCCACAGGCACAACAGCATTGGGGATCTCTGCTTTCCCAGAGACTCAGCATGTCACGGTGCTCGTTCTCGGCAGAAGCTTTTTTCTGAAAAGGCAAACTTACGGCTGCTTCTCCCACAAGGAAGGTGCCAGCCCTGAAAGATCTTGCTGGTTTTCACTATCCCTCTGCAGCCTATCCACAGGCACAACAGCATTGGGGATCTCTGCTTTCCCAGAGACTCAGCATGTCACGGTGCTCGTTCTCGGCAGAAGCTTTTTTCTGAAAAGGCAAACTTACGGCTGCTTCTCCCACAAGGAAGGTGCCAGCCCTGAAAGATCTTGCTGGTTTTCACTATCCCTCTGCAGCCTATCCACAGGCACAACAGCATTGGGGATCTCTGCTTTCCCAGAGACTCAGCATGTCACGGTGCTCGTTCTCGGCAGAAGCTTTTTTCTGAAAAGGCAAACTTACGGCTGCTTCTCCCACAAGGAAGGTGCCAGCCCTGAAAGATCTTGCTGGTTTTCACTATCCCTCTGCAGCCTATCCACAGGCACAACAGCATTGGGGATCTCTGCTTTCCCAGAGACTCAGCATGTCACGGTGCTCGTTCTCGGCAGAAGCTTTTTTCTGAAAAGGCAAACTTACGGCTGCTTCTCCCACAAGGAAGGTGCTAGCCCTGAAAGATCTTGCTGCTCTTCACTATCCCTCTGCAGCCTATCCACAGGCACAACAGCACTGGGGATCCTTGCTTTCCCGGAGACTCAGCATGTCACGGTGCTCGTTCTCGGCAGAAGCCTTTTTCTGAAAAGGCAAACTTACGGCTGCTTCTCCCACAAGGAAGGTGCCAGCCCTGAAAGATCTTGCTGCTCTTCACTATCCCTCTGCAGCCTATCCACAGGCACAACAGCACTGGGGATCCTTGCTTTCCCGGAGACTCAGCATGTCACGGTGCTCGTTCTCGGCAGAAGCCTTTTTCTGAAAAGTCAAACGTCTGGCTCCTTCTCCCACAAGGAAGGTGCTAGCCCTGAAAGATCTTGCTGCTCTTCACTATCCCTCTGCAGCCTATCCACAGGCACAACAGCATTGGGGATCTCTGCTTTCCCAGAGACTCAGCATGTCAAGGTGCTCGTTCTCGGCAGAAGCCTTTTTCTGAAAAGGCAAACTTACGGCTCCTTCTCCCACAAGGAAGGTGCCAGCCCTGAAAGATCTTGCTGGTTTTCACTATCCCTCTGAGGCCTATCTATAGACGCAACAGCACTGGGGATCTCTGCTTTCCCAGAGATTCAGCATGTCACGGTGCTCGTTCTCGGCAGAAGCTTTTTTCTGAAAAGGCAAACTTACGGCTCCTTCTCCCACAAGGAAGGTGCCAGCCCTGAAAGATCTTGCTGCTCTTCACTATCCCTCTGAGGCCTATCTATAGCCGCAACAGCACTGGGGATCTCTGCTTTCCCAGAGACTCAGCATGTCACGGTGCTCGTTCTCGGCAGAAGCCTTTTTCTGAAAAGGCAAACTTACGGCTGCTTCTCCCACAAGGAAGGTGCCAGCCCTGAAAGATCTTGCTGGTTTTCACTATCCCTCTGCAGCCTATCCACAGGCACAACAGCACTGGGGATCCCTGCTTTCCCGGAGACTCAGCATGTCACGGTGCTCGTTCTCGGCAGAAGCTTTTTTCTGAAAAGGCAAACTTACGGCTCCTTCTCCCACAAGGAAGGTGCCAGCCCTGAAAGATCTTGCTGGTTTTCACTATCCCTCTGCAGCCTATCCACAGGCACAACAGCATTGGGGATCTCTGCTTTCCCAGAGACTCAGCATGTCACGGTGCTCGTTCTCGGCAGAAGCTTTTTTCTGAAAAGGCAAACTTACGGCTGCTTCTCCCACAAGGAAGGTGCCAGCCCTGAAAGATCTTGCTGGTCTTCACTATCCCTCTGCAGCCTATCCACAGGCACAACAGCATTGGGGATCTCTGCTTTCCCAGAGACTCAGCATGTCACGGTGCTCGTTCTCGGCAGAAGCTTTTTTCTGAAAAGGCAAACTTACGGCTGCTTCTCCCACAAGGAAGGTGCCAGCCCTGAAAGATCTTGCTGCTCTTCACTATCCCTCTGCAGCCTATCCACAGGCACAACAGCATTGGGGATCTCTGCTTTCCCAGAGACTCAGCATGTCACGGTGCTCGTTCTCGGCAGAAGCTTTTTTCTGAAAAGTCAAACTTACGGCTGCTTCTCCCACAAGGAAGGTGCCAGCCCTGAAAGATCTTGCTGCTCTTCACTATCCCTCTGCAGCCTATCCACAGGCACAACAGCATTGGGGATCTCTGCTTTCCCAGAGACTCAGCATGTCACGGTGCTCGTTCTCGGCAGAAGCTTTTTTCTGAAAAGGCAAACTTACGGCTGCTTCTCCCACAAGGAAGGTGCCAGCCCTGAAAGATCTTGCTGGTTTTCACTATCCCTCTGCAGCCTATCCACAGGCACAACAGCATTGGGGATCTCTGCTTTCCCAGAGACTCAGCATGTCACGGTGCTCGTTCTCGGCAGAAGCTTTTTCTGAAAAGGCAAACTTACGGCTGCTTCTCCCACAAGGAAGATGCCAGCCCTGAAAGATCTTGCTGGTTTTCACTATCCCTCTGCAGCCTATCCACAGGCACAACAGCACTGGGGATCCTTGCTTTCCCGGAGACTCAGCATGTCACGGTGCTCGTTCTCGGCAGAAGCCTTTTTCTGAAAAGGCAAACTTACGGCTCCTTCTCCCACAAGGAAGGTGCCAGCCCTGAAAGATCTTGCTGCTCTTCACTATCCCTCTGCAGCCTATCCACAGGCACAACAGCATTGGGGATCTCTGCTTTCCCGGAGACTCAGCATGTCACGGTGCTCGTTCTCGGCAGAAGCTTTTTTCTGAAAAGGCAAACTTACGGCTGCTTCTCCCACAAGGAAGGTGCCAGCCCTGAAAGATCTTGCTGCTCTTCACTATCCCTCTGCAGCCTATCCACAGGCACAACAGCATTGGGGATCTCTGCTTTCCCAGAGACTCAGCATGTCACGGTGCTCGTTCTCGGCAGAAGCTTTTTTCTGAAAAGGCAAACTTACGGCTGCTTCTCCCACAAGGAAGGTGCCAGCCCTGAAAGATCTTGCTGGTTTTCACTATCCCTCTGCAGCCTATCCACAGGCACAACAGCATTGGGGATCTCTGCTTTCCCAGAGACTCAGCATGTCACGGTGCTCGTTCTCGGCAGAAGCTTTTTCTGAAAAGGCAAACTTACGGCTGCTTCTCCCACAAGGAAGGTGCCAGCCCTGAAAGATCTTGCTGGTTTTCACTATCCCTCTGCAGCCTATCCACAGGCACAACAGCACTGGGGATCCTTGCTTTCCCGGAGACTCAGCATGTCACGGTGCTCGTTCTCGGCAGAAGCCTTTTTCTGAAAAGGCAAACTTACGGCTCCTTCTCCCACAAGGAAGGTGCCAGCCCTGAAAGATCTTGCTGCTCTTCACTATCCCTCTGCAGCCTATCCACAGGCACAACAGCATTGGGGATCTCTGCTTTCCCGGAGACTCAGCATGTCACGGTGCTCGTTCTCGGCAGAAGCTTTTTTCTGAAAAGGCAAACTTACGGCTGCTTCTCCCACAAGGAAGGTGCCAGCCCTGAAAGATCTTGCTGGTTTTCACTATCCCTCTGCAGCCTATCTATAGCCGCAACAGCACTGGGGATCTCTGCTTTCCCAGAGACTCAGCATGTCACGGTGCTCGTTCTCGGCAGAAGCCTTTTTCTGAAAAGGCAAACTTACGGCTCCTTCTCCCACAAGGAAGGTGCCAGCCCTGAAAGATCTTGCTGGTTTTCACTATCCCTCTGCAGCCTATCCACAGGCACAACAGCATTGGGGATCTCTGCTTTCCCGGAGACTCAGCATGTCACGGTGCTCGTTCTCGGCAGAAGCTTTTTTCTGAAAAGGCAAACTTACGGCTGCTTCTCCCACAAGGAAGGTGCCAGCCCTGAAAGATCTTGCTGGTTTTCACTATCCCTCTGCAGCCTATCTATAGCCGCAACAGCACTGGGGATCTCTGCTTTCCCAGAGACTCAGCATGTCACGGTGCTCGTTCTCGGCAGAAGCCTTTTTCTGAAAAGGCAATCTTACGGCTCCTTCTCCCACAAGGAAGGTGCCAGCCCTGAAAGATCTTGCTGCTCTTCACTATCCCTCTGCAGCCTATCCACAGGCACAACAGCATTGGGGATCTCTGCTTTCCCAGAGACTCAGCATGTCACGGTGCTCGTTCTCGGCAGAAGCTTTTTTCTGAAAAGGCAAACTTACGGCTCCTTCTCCCACAAGGAAGGTGCCAGCCCTGAAAGATCTTGCTGGTTTTCACTATCCCTCTGCAGCCTATCTATAGCCGCAACAGCACTGGGTATCTCTGCTTTCCCAGAGACTCAGCATGTCACGGTGCTCGTTCTCGGCAGAAGCTTTTTTCTGAAAAGGCAAACTTACGGCTGCTTCTCCCACAAGGAAGGTGCCAGCCCTGAAAGATCTTGCTGGTTTTCACTATCCCTCTGCAGCCTATCCACAGGCACAACAGCATTGGGGATCTCTGCTTTCCCAGAGACTCAGCATGTCACGGTGCTCGTTCTCGGCAGAAGCTTTTTTCTGAAAAGGCAAACTTACGGCTGCTTCTCCCACAAGGAAGGTGCCAGCCCTGAAAGATCTTGCTGCTCTTCACTATCCCTCTGCAGCCTATCCACAGGCACAACAGCATTGGGGATCTCTGCTTTCCCAGAGACTCAGCATGTCACGGTGCTCGTTCTCGGCAGAAGCTTTTTTCTGAAAAGGCAAACTTACGGCTGCTTCTCCCACAAGGAAGGTGCTAGCCCTGAAAGATCTTGCTGCTCTTCACTATCCCTCTGCAGCCTATCCACAGGCACAACAGCACTGGGGATCCCTGCTTTCCCGGAGACTCAGCATGTCACGGTGCTCGTTTTCGGCAGAAGCCTTTTTCTGAAAAGGCAAACTTACGGCTCCTTCTCCCACAAGGAAGGTGCCAGCCCTGAAAGATCTTGCTGGTTTTCACTATCCCTCTGAGGCCTATCTATAGCCGCAACAGCACTGGGGATCTCTGCTTTCCCAGAGACTCAGCATGTCACGGTGCTCGTTCTCGGCAGAAGCTTTTTTCTGAAAAGGCAAACTTACGGCTGCTTCTCCCACAAGGAAGGTGCCAGCCCTGAAAGATCTTGCTGGTTTTCACTATCCCTCTGCAGCCTATCCACAGGCACAACAGCACTGGGGATCCTTGCTTTCCCGGAGACTCAGCATGTCACGGTGCTCGTTCTCGGCAGAAGCTTTTTTCTGAAAAGGCAAACTTACGGCTGCTTCTCCCACAAGGAAGGTGCCAGCCCTGAAAGATCTTGCTGGTTTTCACTATCCCTCTGAGGCCTATCTATAGACGCAACAGCACTGGGGATCTCTGCTTTCCCAGAGATTCAGCATGTCACGGTGCTCGTTCTCGGCAGAAGCTTTTTTCTGAAAAGGCAAACTTACGGCTCCTTCTCCCACAAGGAAGGTGCCAGCCCTGAAAGATCTTGCTGCTCTTCACTATCCCTCTGAGGCCTATCTATAGCCGCAACAGCACTGGGGATCTCTGCTTTCCCAGAGACTCAGCATGTCACGGTGCTCGTTCTCGGCAGAAGCCTTTTTCTGAAAAGGCAAACTTACGGCTCCTTCTCCCACAAGGAAGGTGCCAGCCCTGAAAGATCTTGCTGGTTTTCACTATCCCTCTGCAGCCTATCCACAGGCACAACAGCACTGGGGATCCCTGCTTTCCCGGATACTCAGCATGTCACGGTGCTCGTTCTCGGCAGAAGCTTTTTTCTGAAAAGGCAAACTTACGGCTCCTTCTCCCACAAGGAAGGTGCCAGCCCTGAAAGATCTTGCTGCTCTTCACTATCCCTCTGCAGCCTATCCACAGGCACAACAGCATTGGGGATCTCTGCTTTCCCAGAGACTCAGCATGTCACGGTGCTCGTTCTCGGCAGAAGCCTTTTTCTGAAAAGGCAAACTTACGGCTGCTTCTCCCACAAGGAAGGTGCCAGCCCTGAAAGATCTTGCTGGTTTTCACTATCCCTCTGCAGCCTATCCACAGGCACAACAGCATTGGGGATCTCTGCTTTCCCAGAGACTCAGCATGTCACGGTGCTCGTTCTCGGCAGAAGCTTTTTTCTGAAAAGGCAAACTTACGGCTGCTTCTCCCACAAGGAAGGTGCCAGCCCTGAAAGATCTTGCTGGTTTTCACTATCCCTCTGCAGCCTATCCACAGGCACAACAGCATTGGGGATCTCTGCTTTCCCAGAGACTCAGCATGTCACGGTGCTCGTTCTCGGCAGAAGCTTTTTTCTGAAAAGGCAAACTTACGGCTGCTTCTCCCACAAGGAAGGTGCCAGCCCTGAAAGATCTTGCTGGTTTTCACTATCCCTCTGCAGCCTATCCACAGGCACAACAGCATTGGGGATCTCTGCTTTCCCAGAGACTCAGCATGTCACGGTGCTCGTTCTCGGCAGAAGCTTTTTCTGAAAAGGCAAACTTACGGCTGCTTCTCCCACAAGGAAGGTGCCAGCCCTGAAAGATCTTGCTGGTTTTCACTATCCCTCTGCAGCCTATCCACAGGCACAACAGCACTGGGGATCCTTGCTTTCCCGGAGACTCAGCATGTCACGGTGCTCGTTCTCGGCAGAAGCCTTTTTCTGAAAAGTCAAACGTCTGGCTCCTTCTCCCACAAGGAAGGTGCTAGCCCTGAAAGATCTTGCTGCTCTTCACTATCCCTCTGCAGCCTATCCACAGGCACAACAGCATTGGGGATCTCTGCTTTCCCAGAGACTCAGCATGTCAAGGTGCTCGTTCTCGGCAGAAGCCTTTTTCTGAAAAGGCAAACTTACGGCTCCTTCTCCCACAAGGAAGGTGCCAGCCCTGAAAGATCTTGCTGGTTTTCACTATCCCTCTGAGGCCTATCTATAGCCGCAACAGCACTGGGGATCTCTGCTTTCCCAGAGATTCAGCATGTCACGGTGCTCGTTCTCGGCAGAAGCTTTTTTCTGAAAAGGCAAACTTACGGCTCCTTCTCCCACAAGGAAGGTGCCAGCCCTGAAAGATCTTGCTGCTCTTCACTATCCCTCTGAGGCCTATCTATAGCCGCAACAGCACTGGGGATCTCTGCTTTCCCAGAGACTCAGCATGTCACGGTGCTCGTTCTCGGCAGAAGCCTTTTTCTGAAAAGGCAAACTTACGGCTCCTTCTCCCACAAGGAAGGTGCCAGCCCTGAAAGATCTTGCTGCTCTTCACTATCCCTCTGCAGCCTATCCACAGGCACAACAGCATTGGGGATCTCTGCTTTCCCAGAGACTCAGCATGTCACGGTGCTCGTTCTCGGCAGAAGCTTTTTTCTGAAAAGGCAAACTTACGGCTGCTTCTCCCACAAGGAAGGTGCCAGCCCTGAAAGATCTTGCTGGTTTTCACTATCCCTCTGCAGCCTATCCACAGGCACAACAGCATTGGGGATCTCTGCTTTCCCAGAGACTCAGCATGTCACGGTGCTCGTTCTCGGCAGAAGCTTTTTTCTGAAAAGGCAAACTTACGGCTGCTTCTCCCACAAGGAAGGTGCCAGCCCTGAAAGATCTTGCTGGTTTTCACTATCCCTCTGAGGCCTATCTATAGCCGCAACAGCACTGGGGATCTCTGCTTTCCCAGAGATTCAGCATGTCACGATGCTCGTTCTCGGCAGAAGCCTTTTTCTGAAAAGGCAAACTTACGGCTCCTTCTCCCACAAGGAAGGTGCCAGCCCTGAAAGATCTTGCTGCTCTTCACTATCCCTCTGCAGCCTATCCACAGGCACAACAGCACTGGGGATCCCTGCTTTCCCGGAGACTCAGCATGTCACGGTGCTCGTTCTCGGCAGAAGCTTTTTTCTGAAAAGGCAAACTTACGGCTGCTTCTCCCACAAGGAAGGTGCCAGCCCTGAAAGATCTTGCTGGTTTTCACTATCCCTCTGCAGCCTATCCACAGGCACAACAGCACTGGGGATCCCTGCTTTCCCGGAGACTCAGCATGTCACGGTGCTCGTTCTCGGCAGAAGCTTTTTTCTGAAAAGGCAAACTTACGGCTCCTTCTCCCACAAGGAAGGTGCCAGCCCTGAAAGATCTTGCTGCTCTTCACTATCCCTCTGCAGCCTATCCACAGGCACAACAGCATTGGGGATCTCTGCTTTCCCAGAGACTCAGCATGTCACGGTGCTCGTTCTCGGCAGAAGCTTTTTTCTGAAAAGGCAAACTTACGGCTGCTTCTCCCACAAGGAAGGTGCCAGCCCTGAAAGATCTTGCTGGTTTTCACTATCCCTCTGCAGCCTATCCACAGGCACAACAGCATTGGGGATCTCTGCTTTCCCAGAGACTCAGCATGTCACGGTGCTCGTTCTCGGCAGAAGCTTTTTTCTGAAAAGGCAAACTTACGGCTGCTTCTCCCACAAGGAAGGTGCCAGCCCTGAAAGATCTTGCTGGTTTTCACTATCCCTCTGAGGCCTATCTATAGCCGCAACAGCACTGGGGATCTCTGCTTTCCCAGAGACTCAGCATGTCACGGTGCTCGTTCTCGGCAGAAGCTTTTTCTGAAAAGGCAAACTTACGGCTGCTTCTCCCACAAGGAAGGTGCCAGCCCTGAAAGATCTTGCTGGTTTTCACTATCCCTCTGCAGCCTATCCACAGGCACAACAGCACTGGGGATCCTTGCTTTCCCGGAGACACAGCATGTCACGGTGCTCGTTCTCGGCAGAAGCCTTTTTCTGAAAAGTCAAACGTCTGGCTCCTTCTCCCACAAGGAAGGTGCTAGCCCTGAAAGATCTTGCTGGTTTTCACTATCCCTCTGCAGCTAATCCACAGGCACAACAGCATTGGGGATCTCTGCTTTCCCAGAGACTCAGCATGTCAAGGTGCTCGTTCTCGGCAGAAGCATTTTCTGAAAAGGCAAACTTACGGCTCCTTCTCCCACAAGGAAGGTGCCAGCCCTGAAAGATCTTGCTGGTTTTCACTATCCCTCTGAGGCCTATCCACAGGCACAACAGCATTGGGGATCTCTGCTTTCCCAGAGACTCAGCATGTCACGGTGCTCGTTCTCGGCAGAAGCTTTTTTCTGAAAAGGCAAACTTACGGCTGCTTCTCCCACAAGGAAGGTGCTAGCCCTGAAAGATCTTGCTGCTCTTCACTATCCCTCTGCAGCCTATCCACAGGCACAACAGCACTGGGGATCCCTGCTTTCCCGGAGACTCAGCATGTCACGGTGCTCGTTCTCGGCAGAAGCCTTTTTCTGAAAAGGCAAACTTACGGCTCCTTCTCCCACAAGGAAGGTGCCAGCCCTGAAAGATCTTGCTGGTTTTCACTATCCCTCTGAGGCCTATCTATAGCCGCAACAGCACTGGGGATCTCTGCTTTCCCAGAGACTCAGCATGTCACGGTGCTCGTTCTCGGCAGAAGCCTTTTTCTGAAAAGGCAAACTTACGGCTCCTTCTCCCACAAGGAAGGTGCCAGCCCTGAAAGATCTTGCTGCTCTTCACTATCCCTCTGCAGCCTATCCACAGGCACAACAGCATTGGGGATCTCTGCTTTCCCAGAGACTCAGCATGTCACGGTGCTCGTTCTCGGCAGAAGCTTTTTTCTGAAAAGGCAAACTTACGGCTGCTTCTCCCACAAGGAAGGTGCCAGCCCTGAAAGATCTTGCTGGTTTTCACTATCCCTCTGCAGCCTATCCACAGGCACAACAGCACTGGGGATCCTTGCTTTCCCGGAGACTCAGCATGTCACGGTGCTCGTTCTCGGCAGAAGCCTTTTTCTGAAAAGTCAAACGTCTGGCTCCTTCTCCCACAAGGAAGGTGCTAGCCCTGAAAGATCTTGCTGCTCTTCACTATCCCTCTGCAGCCTATCCACAGGCACAACAGCATTGGGGATCTCTGCTTTCCCAGAGACTCAGCATGTCAAGGTGCTCGTTCTCGGCAGAAGCCTTTTTCTGAAAAGGCAAACTTACGGCTCCTTCTCCCACAAGGAAGGTGCCAGCCCTGAAAGATCTTGCTGGTTTTCACCATCCCTCTGAGGCCTATCTATAGCCGCAACAGCACTGGGGATCTCTGCTTTCCCAGAGATTCAGCATGTCACGGTGCTCGTTCTCGGCAGAAGCTTTTTTCTGAAAAGGCAAACTTACGGCTCCTTCTCCCACAAGGAAGGTGCCAGCCCTGAAAGATCTTGCTGCTCTTCACTATCCCTCTGAGGCCTATCTATAGCCGCAACAGCACTGGGGATCTCTGCTTTCCCAGAGACTCAGCATGTCACGGTGCTCGTTCTCGGCAGAAGCCTTTTTCTGAAAAGGCAAACTTACGGCTCCTTCTCCCACAAGGAAGGTGCCAGCCCTGAAAGATCTTGCTGGTTTTCACTATCCCTCTGCAGCCTATCCACAGGCACAACAGCACTGGGGATCCCTGCTTTCCCGGAGACTCAGCATGTCACGGTGCTCGTTCTCGGCAGAAGCTTTTTTCTGAAAAGGCAAACTTACGGCTGCTTCTCCCACAAGGAAGGTGCCAGCCCTGAAAGATCTTGCTGGTTTTCACTATCCCTCTGCAGCCTATCTATAGCCGCAACAGCACTGGGGATCTCTGCTTTCCCAGAGACTCAGCATGTCACGGTGCTCGTTCTCGGCAGAAGCCTTTTTCTGAAAAGGCAAACTTACGGCTCCTTCTCCCACAAGGAAGGTGCCAGCCCTGAAAGATCTTGCTGCTCTTCACTATCCCTCTGCAGCCTATCCACAGGCACAACAGCATTGGGGATCTCTGCTTTCCCAGAGACTCAGCATGTCACGGTGCTCGTTCTCGGCAGAAGCTTTTTTCTGAAAAGGCAAACTTACGGCTGCTTCTCCCACAAGGAAGGTGCCAGCCCTGAAAGATCTTGCTGGTTTTCACTATCCCTCTGCAGCCTATCCACAGGCACAACAGCACTGGGGATCCTTGCTTTCCCGGAGACTCAGCATGTCACGGTGCTCGTTCTCGGCAGAAGCTTTTTTCTGAAAAGGCAAACTTACGGCTGCTTCTCCCACAAGGAAGGTGCCAGCCCTGAAAGATCTTGCTGCTCTTCACTATCCCTCTGCAGCCTATCTATAGCCGCAACAGCACTGGGGATCTCTGCTTTCCCAGAGACTCAGCATGTCACGGTGCTCGTTCTCGGCAGAAGCCTTTTTCTGAAAAGGCAAACTTACGGCTCCTTCTCCCACAAGGAAGGTGCCAGCCCTGAAAGATCTTGCTGCTCTTCACTATCCCTCTGCAGCCTATCCACAGGCACAACAGCATTGGGGATCTCTGCTTTCCCAGAGACTCAGCATGTCACGGTGCTCGTTCTCGGCAGAAGCTTTTTTCTGAAAAGGCAAACTTACGGCTGCTTCTCCCACAAGGAAGGTGCCAGCCCTGAAAGATCTTGCTGGTTTTCACTATCCCTCTGCAGCCTATCCACAGGCACAACAGCACTGGGGATCCTTGCTTTCCCGGAGACTCAGCATGTCACGGTGCTCGTTCTCGGCAGAAGCCTTTTTCTGAAAAGTCAAACGTCTGGCTCCTTCTCCCACAAGGAAGGTGCTAGCCCTGAAAGATCTCGCTGCTCTTCACTATCCCTCTGCAGCCTATCCACAGGCACAACAGCATTGGGGATCTCTGCTTTCCCAGAGACTCAGCATGTCAAGGTGCTCGTTCTCGGCAGAAGCCTTTTTCTGAAAAGGCAAACTTACGGCTCCTTCTCCCACAAGGAAGGTGCCAGCCCTGAAAGATCTTGCTGGTTTTCACTATCCCTCTGAGGCCTATCTATAGCCGCAACAGCACTGGGGATCTCTGCTTTCCCAGAGACTCAGCATGTCACGGTGCTCGTTCTCGGCAGAAGCCTTTTTCTGAAAAGGCAAACTTACGGCTCCTTCTCCCACAAGGAAGGTGCCAGCCCTGAAAGATCTTGCTGCTCTTCACTATCCCTCTGAGGCCTATCTATAGCCGCAACAGCACTGGGGATCTCTGCTTTCCCAGAGACTCAGCATGTCACGGTGCTCGTTCTCGGCAGAAGCCTTTTTCTGAAAAGGCAAACTTACGGCTCCTTCTCCCACAAGGAAGGTGCCAGCCCTGAAAGATCTTGCTGGTTTTCACTATCCCTCTGAGGCCTATCTATAGCCGCAACAGCACTGGGGATCTCTGCTTTCCCAGAGACTCAGCATGTCACGGTGCTCGTTCTCGGCAGAAGCCTTTTTCTGAAAAGGCAAACTTACGGCTCCTTCTCCCACAAGGAAGGTGCCAGCCCTGAAAGATCTTGCTGCTCTTCACTATCCCTCTGCAGCCTATCCACAGGCACAACAGCATTGGGGATCTCTGCTTTCCCAGAGACTCAGCATGTCACGGTGCTCGTTCTCGGCAGAAGCTTTTTTCTGAAAAGGCAAACTTACGGCTGCTTCTCCCACAAGGAAGGTGCCAGCCCTGAAAGATCTTGCTGGTTTTCACTATCCCTCTGCAGCCTATCCACAGGCACAACAGCATTGGGGATCTCTGCTTTCCCAGAGACTCAGCATGTCACGGTGCTCGTTCTCGGCAGAAGCTTTTTTCTGAAAAGGCAAACTTACGGCTGCTTCTCCCACAAGGAAGGTGCCAGCCCTGAAAGATCTTGCTGCTCTTCACTATCCCTCTGCAGCCTATCCACAGGCACAACAGCATTGGGGATCTCTGCTTTCCCAGAGACTCAGCATGTCACGGTGCTCGTTCTCGGCAGAAGCTTTTTTCTGAAAAGGCAAACTTACGGCTCCTTCTCCCACAAGGAAGGTGCCAGCCCTGAAAGATCTTGCTGCTCTTCACTATCCCTCTGAGGCCTATCTATAGCCGCAACAGCACTGGGGATCTCTGCTTTCCCAGAGACTCAGCATGTCACGGTGCTCGTTCTCGGCAGAAGCCTTTTTCTGAAAAGGCAAACTTACGGCTCCTTCTCCCACAAGGAAGGTGCCAGCCCTGAAAGATCTTGCTGGTTTTCACTATCCCTCTGCAGCCTATCCACAGGCACAACAGCATTGGGGATCTCTGCTTTCCCGGAGACTCAGCATGTCACGGTGCTCGTTCTCGGCAGAAGCTTTTTTCTGAAAAGGCAAACTTACGGCTGCTTCTCCCACAAGGAAGGTGCCAGCCCTGAAAGATCTTGCTGGTTTTCACTATCCCTCTGCAGCCTATCTATAGCCGCAACAGCACTGGGTATCTCTGCTTTCCCAGAGACTCAGCATGTCACGGTGCTCGTTCTCGGCAGAAGCTTTTTTCTGAAAAGGCAAACTTACGGCTGCTTCTCCCACAAGGAAGGTGCTAGCCCTGAAAGATCTTGCTGCTCTTCACTATCCCTCTGCAGCCTATCCACAGGCACAACAGCACTGGGGATCCCTGCTTTCCCGGAGACTCAGCATGTCACGGTGCTCGTTCTCGGCAGAAGCCTTTTTCTGAAAAGGCAAACTTACGGCTCCTTCTCCCACAAGGAAGGTGCCAGCCCTGAAAGATCTTGCTGGTTTTCACTATCCCTCTGAGGCCTATCTATAGCCGCAACAGCACTGGGGATCTCTGCTTTCCCAGAGACTCAGCATGTCACGGTGCTCGTTCTCGGCAGAAGCCTTTTTCTGAAAAGGCAAACTTACGGCTCCTTCTCCCACAAGGAAGGTGCCAGCCCTGAAAGATCTTGCTGCTCTTCACTATCCCTCTGCAGCCTATCCACAGGCACAACAGCATTGGGGATCTCTGCTTTCCCAGAGACTCAGCATGTCACGGTGCTCGTTCTCGGCAGAAGCTTTTTTCTGAAAAGGCAAACTTACGGCTGCTTCTCCCACAAGGAAGGTGCCAGCCCTGAAAGATCTTGCTGGTTTTCACTATCCCTCTGCAGCCTATCCACAGGCACAACAGCACTGGGGATCCTTGCTTTCCCGGAGACTCAGCATGTCACGGTGCTCGTTCTCGGCAGAAGCTTTTTTCTGAAAAGGCAAACTTACGGCTGCTTCTCCCACAAGGAAGGTGCCAGCCCTGAAAGATCTTGCTGCTCTTCACTATCCCTCTGCAGCCTATCTATAGCCGAAACAGCACTAGGGATCTCTGCTTTCCCAGAGACTCAGCATGTCACGGTGCTCGTTCTCGGCAGAAGCCTTTTTCTGAAAAGGCAAACTTACGGCTGCTTCTCCCACAAGGAAGGTGCCAGCCCTGAAAGATCTTGCTGCTCTTCACTATCCCTCTGCAGCCTATCCACAGGCACAACAGCACTGGGGATCCTTGCTTTCCCGGAGACTCAGCATGTCACGGTGCTCGTTCTCGGCAGAAGCCTTTTTCTGAAAAGTCAAACGTCTGGCTCCTTCTCCCACAAGGAAGGTGCTAGACCTGAAAGATCTTGCTGCTCTTCACTATCCCTCTGCAGCCTATCCACAGGCACATCAGCATTGGGGATCTCTGCTTTCCCAGAGACTCAGCATGTCAAGGTGCTCGTTCTCGGCAGAAGCCTTTTTCTGAAAAGGCAAACTTACGGCTCCTTCTCCCACAAGGAAGGTGCCAGCCCTGAAAGATCTTGCTGGTTTTCACTATCCCTCTGAGGCCTATCTATAGACGCAACAGCACTGGGGATCTCTGCTTTCCCAGAGATTCAGCATGTCACGGTGCTCGTTCTCGGCAGAAGCTTTTTTCTGAAAAGGCAAACTTACGGCTCCTTCTCCCACAAGGAAGGTGCCAGCCCTGAAAGATCTTGCTGCTCTTCACTATCCCTCTGAGGCCTATCTATAGCCGCAACAGCACTGGGGATCTCTGCTTTCCCAGAGACTCAGCATGTCACGGTGCTCGTTCTCGGCAGAAGCTTTTTTCTGAAAAGGCAAACTTACGGCTGCTTCTCCCACAAGGAAGGTGCCAGCCCTGAAAGATCTTGCTGGTTTTCACTATCCCTCTGCAGCCTATCCACAGGCACAACAGCATTGGGGATCTCTGCTTTCCCGGAGACTCAGCATGTCACGGTGCTCGTTCTCGGCAGAAGCTTTTTTCTGAAAAGGCAAACTTAGGGCTCCTTCTCCCACAAGGAAGGTGCCAGCCCTGAAAGATCTTGCTGGTTTTCACTATCCCTCTGCAGCCTATCCACAGGCACAACAGCATTGGGGATCTCTGCTTTCCCAGAGACTCAGCATGTCACGGTGCTCGTTCTCGGCAGAAGCTTTTTTCTGAAAAGGCAAACTTACGGCTGCTTCTCCCACAAGGAAGGTGCCAGCCCTGAAAGATCTTGCTGGTTTTCACTATCCCTCTGCAGCCTATCCACAGGCACAACAGCATTGGGGATCTCTGCTTTCCCAGAGACTCAGCATGTCACGGTGCTCGTTCTCGGCAGAAGCTTTTTTCTGAAAAGGCAAACTTACGGCTGCTTCTCCCACAAGGAAGGTGCCAGCCCTGAAAGATCTTGCTGGTTTTCACTATCCCTCTGCAGCCTATCCACAGGCACAACAGCATTGGGGATCTCTGCTTTCCCAGAGACTCAGCATGTCACGGTGCTCGTTCTCGGCAGAAGCTTTTTTCTGAAAAGGCAAACTTACGGCTGCTTCTCCCACAAGGAAGGTGCCAGCCCTGAAAGATCTTGCTGGTTTTCACTATCCCTCTGCAGCCTATCCACAGGCACAACAGCATTGGGGATCTCTGCTTTCCCAGAGACTCAGCATGTCACGGTGCTCGTTCTCGGCAGAAGCTTTTTCTGAAAAGGCAAACTTACGGCTGCTTCTCCCACAAGGAAGGTGCCAGCCCTGAAAGATCTTGCTGGTTTTCACTATCCCTCTGCAGCCTATCCACAGGCACAGCAGCACTGGGGATCCTTGCTTTCCCGGAGACTCAGCATGTCACGGTGCTCGTTCTCGGCAGAAGCCTTTTTCTGAAAAGGCAAACTTACGGCTCCTTCTCCCACAAGGAAGGTGCCAGCCCTGAAAGATCTTGCTGCTCTTCACTATCCCTCTGCAGCCTATCCACAGGCACAACAGCATTGGGGATCTCTGCTTTCCCGGAGACTCAGCATGTCACGGTGCTCGTTCTCGGCAGAAGCTTTTTTCTGAAATGGCAAACTTACGGCTGCTTCTCCCACAAGGAAGGTGCCAGCCCTGAAAGATCTTGCTGGTTTTCACTATCCCTCTGCAGCCTATCCACAGGCACAACAGCACTGGGGATCCCTGCTTTCCCGGAGACTCAGCATGTCACGGTGCTCGTTCTCGGCAGAAGCCTTTTTCTGAAAAGGCAAACTTACGGCTCCTTCTCCCACAAGGAAGGTGCCAGCCCTGAAAGATCTTGCTGCTCTTCACTATCCCTCTGAGGCCTATCTATAGCCGCAACAGCACTGGGGATCTCTGCTTTCCCAGAGACTCAGCATGTCACGGTGCTCGTTCTCGGCAGAAGCCTTTTTCTGAAAAGGCAAACTTACGGCTCCTTCTCCCACAAGGAAGGTGCCAGCCCTGAAAGATCTTGCTGGTTTTCACTATCCCTCTGCAGCCTATCCACAGGCACAACAGCATTGGGGATCTCTGCTTTCCCGGAGACTCAGCATGTCACGGTGCTCTTTCTCGGCAGAAGCTTTTTTCTGAAAAGGCAAACTTACGGCTGCTTCTCCCACAAGGAAGGTGCCAGCCCTGAAAGATCTTGCTGGTTTTCACTATCCCTCTGCAGCCTATCTATAGCCGCAACAGCACTGGGGATCTCTGCTTTCCCAGAGACTCAGCATGTCACGGTGCTCGTTCTCGGCAGAAGCCTTTTTCTGAAAAGGCAATCTTACGGCTCCTTCTCCCACAAGGAAGGTGCCAGCCCTGAAAGATCTTGCTGCTCTTCACTATCCCTCTGCAGCCTATCCACAGGCACAACAGCATTGGGGATCTCTGCTTTCCCAGAGACTCAGCATGTCACGGTGCTCGTTCTCGGCAGAAGCTTTTTTCTGAAAAGGCAAACTTACGGCTGCTTCTCCCACAAGGAAGGTGCCAGCCCTGAAAGATCTTGCTGGTTTTCACTATCCCTCTGCAGCCTATCCACAGGCACAACAGCATTGGGGATCTCTGCTTTCCCAGAGACTCAGCATGTCACGGTGCTCGTTCTCGGCAGAAGCTTTTTTCTGAAAAGGCAAACTTACGGCTGCTTCTCCCACAAGGAAGGTGCCAGCCCTGAAAGATCTTGCTGCTCTTCACTATCCCTCTGCAGCCTATCCACAGGCACAACAGCATTGGGGATCTCTGCTTTCCCAGAGACTCAGCATGTCACGGTGCTCGTTCTCGGCAGAAGCTTTTTTCTGAAAAGGCAAACTTACGGCTGCTTCTCCCACAAGGAAGGTGCCAGCCCTGAAAGATCTTGCTGCTCTTCACTATCCCTCTGCAGCCTATCCACAGGCACAACAGCATTGGGGATCTCTGCTTTCCCAGAGACTCAGCATGTCACGGTGCTCGTTCTCGGCAGAAGCTTTTTTCTGAAAAGGCAAACTTACGGCTGCTTCTCCCACAAGGAAGGTGCCAGCCCTGAAAGATCTTGCTGCTCTTCACTATCCCTCTGCAGCCTATCCACAGGCACAACAGCACTGGGGATCCCTGCTTTCCCGGAGACTCAGCATGTCACGGTGCTCGTTCTCGGCAGAAGCCTTTTTCTGAAAAGGCAAACTTACGGCTCCTTCTCCCACAAGGAAGGTACCAGCCCTGAAAGATCTTGCTGGTTTTCACTATCCCTCTGAGGCCTATCTATAGCCGCAACAGCACTGGGGATCTCTGCTTTCCCAGAGACTCAGCATGTCACGGTGCTCGTTCTCGGCAGAAGCCTTTTTCTGAAAAGGCAAACTTACGGCTCCTTCTCCCACAAGGAAGGTGCCAGCCCTGAAAGATCTTGCTGCTCTTCACTATCCCTCTGCAGCCTATCCACAGGCACAACAGCATTGGGGATCTCTGCTTTCCCAGAGACTCAGCATGTCACGGTGCTCGTTCTCGGCAGAAGCTTTTTTCTGAAAAGGCAAACTTACGGCTGCTTCTCCCACAAGGAAGGTGCCAGCCCTGAAAGATCTTGCTGGTTTTCACTATCCCTCTGCAGCCTATCCACAGGCACAACAGCACTGGGGATCCTTGCTTTCCCGGAGACTCAGCATGTCACGGTGCTCGTTCTCGGCAGAAGCTTTTTTCTGAAAAGGCAAACTTACGGCTGCTTCTCCCACAAGGAAGGTGCCAGCCCTGAAAGATCTTGCTGCTCTTCACTATCCCTCTGCAGCCTATCTATAGCCGCAACAGCACTAGGGATCTCTGCTTTCCCGGAGACTCAGCATGTCACGGTGCTCGTTCTCGGCAGAAGCCTTTTTCTGAAAAGTCAAACGTCTGGCTCCTTCTCCCACAAGGAAGGTGCTAGCCCTGAAAGATCTTGCTGCTCTTCACTATCCCTCTGCAGCCTATCCACAGGCACAACAGCATTGGGGATCTCTGCTTTCCCAGAGACTCAGCATGTCAAGGTGCTCGTTCTCGGCAGAAGCCTTTTTCTGAAAAGGCAAACTTACGGCTCCTTCTCCCACAAGGAAGGTGCCAGCCCTGAAAGATCTTGCTGGTTTTCACTATCCCTCTGCAGCCTATCCACAGGCACAACAGCATTGGGGATCTCTGCTTTCCCGGAGACTCAGCATGTCACGGTGCTCGTTCTCGGCAGAAGCTTTTTTCTGAAAAGGCAAACTTACGGCTGCTTCTCCCACAAGGAAGGTGCCAGCCCTGAAAGATCTTGCTGGTTTTCACTATCCCTCTGAGGCCTATCTATAGCCGCAACAGCACTGGGGATCTCTGCTTTCCCAGAGACTCAGCATGTCACGGTGCTCGTACTCGGCAGAAGCCTTTTTCTGAAAAGGCAATCTTACGGCTCCTTCTCCCACAAGGAAGGTGCCAGCCCTGAAAGATCTTGCTGCTCTTCACTATCCCTCTGCAGCCTATCCACAGGCACAACAGCATTGGGGATCTCTGCTTTCCCAGAGACTCAGCATGTCACGGTGCTCGTTCTCGGCAGAAGCTTTTTTCTGAAAAGGCAAACTTACGGCTGCTTCTCCCACAAGGAAGGTGCCAGCCCTGAAAGATCTTGCTGGTTTTCACTATCCCTCTGCAGCCTATCCACAGGCACAACAGCATTGGGGATCTCTGCTTTCCCAGAGACTCAGCATGTCACGGTGCTCGTTCTCGGCAGAAGCTTTTTTCTGAAAAGGCAAACTTACGGCTGCTTCTCCCACAAGGAAGGTGCCAGCCCTGAAAGATCTTGCTGGTTTTCACTATCCCTCTGCAGCCTATCCACAGGCACAACAGCATTGGGGATCTCTGCTTTCCCAGAGACTCAGCATGTCACGGTGCTCGTTCTCGGCAGAAGCTTTTTTCTGAAAAGGCAAACTTACGGCTGCTTCTCCCACAAGGAAGGTGCCAGCCCTGAAAGATCTTGCTGGTTTTCACTATCCCTCTGCAGCCTATCCACAGGCACAACAGCATTGGGGATCTCTGCTTTCCCAGAGACTCAGCATGTCACGGTGCTCGTTCTCGGCAGAAGCTTTTTTCTGAAAAGGCAAACTTACGGCTGCTTCTCCCACAAGGAAGGTGCCAGCCCTGAAAGATCTTGCTGGTTTTCACTATCCCTCTGCAGCCTATCCACAGGCACAACAGCATTGGGGATCTCTGCTTTCCCAGAGACTCAGCATGTCACGGTGCTCGTTCTCTGCAGAAGCCTTTTTCTGAAAAGTCAAACGTCTGGCTCCTTCTCCCACAAGGAAGGTGCTAGCCCTGAAAGATCTTGCTGCTCTTCACTATCCCTCTGCAGCCTATCCACAGGCACAACAGCACTGGGGATCTCTGCTTTCCCAGAGACTCAGCATGTCACGGTGCTCGTTCTCGGCAGAAGCCTTTTTCTGAAAAGGCAAACTTACGGCTCCTTCTCCCACAAGGAAGGTGCCAGCCCTGAAAGATCTTGCTGGTTTTCACTATCCCTCTGAGGCCTATCTATAGCCGCAACAGCACTGGGGATCTCTGCTTTCCCAGAGACTCAGCATGTCACGGTGCTCGTTCTCGGCAGAAGCCTTTTTCTGAAAAGGCAAACTTACGGCTCCTTCTCCCACAAGGAAGGTGCCAGCCCTGAAAGATCTTGCTGCTCTTCACTATCCCTCTGCAGCTTATCCACAGGCACAACAGCATTGGGGATCTCTGCTTTCCCAGAGACTCAGCATGTCACGGTGCTCGTTCTCGGCAGAAGCTTTTTTCTGAAAAGGCAAACTTACGGCTGCTTCTCCCACAAGGAAGGTGCCAGCCCTGAAAGATCTTGCTGGTTTTCACTATCCCTCTGCAGCCTATCTATAGCCGCAATAGCACTGGGGATCTCTGCTTTCCCAGAGACTCAGCATGTCACGGTGCTCGTTCTCGGCAGAAGCCTTTTTCTGAAAAGTCAAACGTCTGGCTCCTTCTCCCATAAGGAAGGTGCTAGCCCTGAAAGATCTTGCTGCTCTTCACTATCCCTCTGCAGCCTATCCACAGGCACAACAGCATTGGGGATCTCTGCTTTCCCAGAGACTCAGCATGTCAAGGTGCTCGTTCTCGGCAGAAGCCTTTTTCTGAAAAGGCAAACTTACGGCTCCTTCTCCCACAAGGAAGGTGCCAGCCCTGAAAGATCTTGCTGGTTTTCACTATCCCTCTGCAGCCTATCCACAGGCACAACAGCACTGGGGATCCCTGCTTTCCCGGAGACTCAGCATGTCACGGTGCTCGTTCTCGGCAGAAGCTTTTTTCTGAAAAGGCAAACTTACGGCTGCTTCTCCCACAAGGAAGGTGCCAGCCCTGAAAGATCTTGCTGGTTTTCACTATCCCTCTGCAGCCTATCTATAGCCGCAACAGCACTGGGGATCTCTGCTTTCCCAGAGACTCAGCATGTCACGGTGCTCGTTCTCGGCAGAAGCCTTTTTCTGAAAAGGCAAACTTACGGCTCCTTCTCCCACAAGGAAGGTGCCAGCCCTGAAAGATCTTGCTGGTTTTCACTATCCCTCTGAGGCCTATCTATAGCCGCAACAGCACTGGGGATCTCTGCTTTCCCAGAGATTCAGCATGTCACGATGCTCGTTCTCGGCAGAAGCCTTTTTCTGAAAAGGCAAACTTACGGCTCCTTCTCCCACAAGGAAGGTGCCAGCCCTGAAAGATCTTGCTGCTCTTCACTATCCCTCTGCAGCCTATCCACAGGCACAACAGCACTGGGGATCCCTGCTTTCCCGGAGACTCAGCATGTCACGGTGCTCGTTCTCGGCAGAAGCTTTTTTCTGAAAAGGCAAACTTACGGCTGCTTCTCCCACAAGGAAGGTGCCAGCCCTGAAAGATCTTGCTGGTTTTCACTATCCCTCTGCAGCCTATCCACAGGCACAACAGCACTGGGGATCCCTGCTTTCCCTGAGTCTCAGCATGTCACGGTGCTCGTTCTCGGCAGAAGCTTTTTTCTGAAAAGGCAAACTTACGGCTCCTTCTCCCACAAGGAAGGTGCCAGCCCTGAAAGATCTTGCTGCTCTTCACTATCCCTCTGCAGCCTATCCACAGGCACAACAGCATTGGGGATCTCTGCTTTCCCAGAGACTCAGCATGTCACGGTGCTCGTTCTCGGCAGAAGCTTTTTTCTGAAAAGGCAAACTTACGGCTGCTTCTCCCACAAGGAAGGTGCCAGCCCTGAAAGATCTTGCTGGTTTTCACTATCCCTCTGCAGCCTATCCACAGGCACAACAGCATTGGGGATCTCTGCTTTCCCAGAGACTCAGCATGTCACGGTGCTCGTTCTCGGCAGAAGCTTTTTTCTGAAAAGGCAAACTTACGGCTGCTTCTCCCACAAGGAAGGTGCCAGCCCTGAAAGATCTTGCTGGTTTTCACTATCCCTCTGCAGCCTATCCACAGGCACAACAGCATTGGGGATCTCTGCTTTCCCAGAGACTCAGCATGTCACGGTGCTCGTTCTCGGCAGAAGCTTTTTTCTGAAAAGGCAAACTTACGGCTGCTTCTCCCACAAGGAAGGTGCCAGCCCTGAAAGATCTTGCTGGTTTTCACTATCCCTCTGCAGCCTATCCACAGGCACAACAGCATTGGGGATCTCTGCTTTCCAGAGACTCAGCATGTCACGGTGCTCGTTCTCGGCAGAAGCTTTTTTCTGAAAAGGCAAACTTACGGCTGCTTCTCCCACAAGGAAGGTGCCAGCCCTGAAAGATCTTGCTGGTTTTCACTATCCCTCTGCAGCCTATCCACAGGCACAACAGCATTGGGGATCTCTGCTTTCCCTGAGACTCAGCATGTCACGGTGCTCGTTCTCGGCAGAAGCTTTTTCTGAAAAGGCAAACTTACGGCTCCTTCTCCCACAAGGAAGGTGCCAGCCCTGAAAGATCTTGCTGGTTTTCACTATCCCTCTGCAGCCTATCCACAGGCACAACAGCACTGGGGATCCTTGCTTTCCCGGAGACTCAGCATGTCACGGTGCTCGTTCTCGGCAGAAGCCTTTTTCTGAAAAGTCAAACGTCTGGCTCCTTCTCCCACAAGGAAGGTGCTAGCCCTGAAAGATCTTGCTGGTTTTCACTATCCCTCTGCAGCCTATCCACAGGCACAACAGCATTGGGGATCTCTGCTTTCCCAGAGACTCAGCATGTCAAGGTGCTCGTTCTCGGCAGAAGCATTTTCTGAAAAGGCAAACTTACGGCTCCTTCTCCCACAAGGAAGGTGCCAGCCCTGAAAGATCTTGCTGGTTTTCACTATCCCTCTGAGGCCTATCTATAGCCGCAACAGCACTGGGGATCTCTGCTTTCCCAGAGATTCAGCATGTCACGGTGCTCGTTCTCGGCAGAAGCTTTTTTCTGAAAAGGCAAACTTACGGCTCCTTCTCCCACAAGGAAGGTGCCAGCCCTGAAAGATCTTGCTGCTCTTCACTATCCCTCTGAGGCCTATCTATAGCCGCAACAGCACTGGGGATCTCTGCTTTCCCAGAGACTCAGCATGTCACGGTGCTCGTTCTCGGCAGAAGCCTTTTTCTGAAAAGGCAAACTTACGGCTCCTTCTCCCACAAGGAAGGTGCCAGCCCTGAAAGATCTTGCTGGTTTTCACTATCCCTCTGAGGCCTATCTATAGCCGCAACAGCACTGGGGATCTCTGCTTTCCCAGAGACTCAGCATGTCACGGTGCTCGTTCTCGGCAGAAGCCTTTTTCTGAAAAGGCAAACTTACGGCTCCTTCTCCCACAAGGAAGGTGCCAGCCCTGAAAGATCTTGCTGCTCTTCACTATCCCTCTGCAGCCTATCCACAGGCACAACAGCATTGGGGATCTCTGCTTTCCCAGAGACTCAGCATGTCACGGTGCTCGTTCTCGGCAGAAGCTTTTTTCTGAAAAGGCAAACTTACGGCTGCTTCTCCCACAAGGAAGGTGCCAGCCCTGAAAGATCTTGCTGGTTTTCACTATCCCTCTGCAGCCTATCCACAGGCACAACAGCATTGGGGATCTCTGCTTTCCCAGAGACTCAGCATGTCACGGTGCTCGTTCTCGGCAGAAGCTTTTTTCTGAAAAGGCAAACTTACGGCTGCTTCTCCCACAAGGAAGGTGCCAGCCCTGAAAGATCTTGCTGCTCTTCACTATCCCTCTGCAGCCTATCCACAGGCACAACAGCATTGGGGATCTCTGCTTTCCCAGAGACTCAGCATGTCACGGTGCTCGTTCTCGGCAGAAGCTTTTTTCTGAAAAGGCAAACTTACGGCTCCTTCTCCCACAAGGAAGGTGCCAGCCCTGAAAGATCTTGCTGCTCTTCACTATCCCTCTGAGGCCTATCTATAGCCGCAACAGCACTGGGGATCTCTGCTTTCCCAGAGACTCAGCATGTCACGGTGCTCGTTCTCGGCAGAAGCCTTTTTCTGAAAAGGCAAACTTACGGCTCCTTCTCCCACAAGGAAGGTGCCAGCCCTGAAAGATCTTGCTGGTTTTCACTATCCCTCTGCAGCCTATCCACAGGCACAACAGCATTGGGGATCTCTGCTTTCCCGGAGACTCAGCATGTCACGGTGCTCGTTCTCGGCAGAAGCTTTTTTCTGAAAAGGCAAACTTACGGCTGCTTCTCCCACAAGGAAGGTGCCAGCCCTGAAAGATCTTGCTGGTTTTCACTATCCCTCTGCAGCCTATCTATAGCCGCAACAGCACTGGGTATCTCTGCTTTCCCAGAGACTCAGCATGTCACGGTGCTCGTTCTCGGCAGAAGCTTTTTTCTGAAAAGGCAAACTTACGGCTGCTTCTCCCACAAGGAAGGTGCTAGCCCTGAAAGATCTTGCTGCTCTTCACTATCCCTCTGCAGCCTATCCACAGGCACAACAGCACTGGGGATCCCTGCTTTCCCGGAGACTCAGCATGTCACGGTGCTCGTTCTCGGCAGAAGCCTTTTTCTGAAAAGGCAAACTTACGGCTCCTTCTCCCACAAGGAAGGTGCCAGCCCTGAAAGATCTTGCTGGTTTTCACTATCCCTCTGAGGCCTATCTATAGCCGCAACAGCACTGGGGATCTCTGCTTTCCCAGAGACTCAGCATGTCACGGTGCTCGTTCTCGGCAGAAGCCTTTTTCTGAAAAGGCAAACTTACGGCTCCTTCTCCCACAAGGAAGGTGCCAGCCCTGAAAGATCTTGCTGCTCTTCACTATCCCTCTGCAGCCTATCCACAGGCACAACAGCATTGGGGATCTCTGCTTTCCCAGAGACTCAGCATGTCACGGTGCTCGTTCTCGGCAGAAGCTTTTTTCTGAAAAGGCAAACTTACGGCTGCTTCTCCCACAAGGAAGGTGCCAGCCCTGAAAGATCTTGCTGGTTTTCACTATCCCTCTGCAGCCTATCCACAGGCACAACAGCACTGGGGATCCTTGCTTTCCCGGAGACTCAGCATGTCACGGTGCTCGTTCTCGGCAGAAGCTTTTTTCTGAAAAGGCAAACTTACGGCTGCTTCTCCCACAAGGAAGGTGCCAGCCCTGAAAGATCTTGCTGCTCTTCACTATCCCTCTGCAGCCTATCTATAGCCGAAACAGCACTAGGGATCTCTGCTTTCCCAGAGACTCAGCATGTCACGGTGCTCGTTCTCGGCAGAAGCCTTTTTCTGAAAAGGCAAACTTACGGCTGCTTCTCCCACAAGGAAGGTGCCAGCCCTGAAAGATCTTGCTGCTCTTCACTATCCCTCTGCAGCCTATCCACAGGCACAACAGCACTGGGGATCCTTGCTTTCCCGGAGACTCAGCATGTCACGGTGCTCGTTCTCGGCAGAAGCCTTTTTCTGAAAAGTCAAACGTCTGGCTCCTTCTCCCACAAGGAAGGTGCTAGACCTGAAAGATCTTGCTGCTCTTCACTATCCCTCTGCAGCCTATCCACAGGCACAACAGCATTGGGGATCTCTGCTTTCCCAGAGACTCAGCATGTCAAGGTGCTCGTTCTCGGCAGAAGCCTTTTTCTGAAAAGGCAAACTTACGGCTCCTTCTCCCACAAGGAAGGTGCCAGCCCTGAAAGATCTTGCTGGTTTTCACTATCCCTCTGAGGCCTATCTATAGACGCAACAGCACTGGGGATCTCTGCTTTCCCAGAGATTCAGCATGTCACGGTGCTCGTTCTCGGCAGAAGCTTTTTTCTGAAAAGGCAAACTTACGGCTCCTTCTCCCACAAGGAAGGTGCCAGCCCTGAAAGATCTTGCTGCTCTTCACTATCCCTCTGAGGCCTATCTATAGCCGCAACAGCACTGGGGATCTCTGCTTTCCCAGAGACTCAGCATGTCACGGTGCTCGTTCTCGGCAGAAGCCTTTTTCTGAAAAGGCAAACTTACGGCTCCTTCTCCCACAAGGAAGGTGCCAGCCCTGAAAGATCTTGCTGGTTTTCACTATCCCTCTGCAGCCTATCCACAGGCACAACAGCACTGGGGATCCCTGCTTTCCCGGAGACTCAGCATGTCACGGTGCTCGTTCTCGGCAGAAGCTTTTTTCTGAAAAGGCAAACTTAGGGCTCCTTCTCCCACAAGGAAGGTGCCAGCCCTGAAAGATCTTGCTGGTTTTCACTATCCCTCTGCAGCCTATCCACAGGCACAACAGCATTGGGGATCTCTGCTTTCCCAGAGACTCAGCATGTCACGGTGCTCGTTCTCGGCAGAAGCTTTTTTCTGAAAAGGCAAACTTACGGCTGCTTCTCCCACAAGGAAGGTGCCAGCCCTGAAAGATCTTGCTGGTTTTCACTATCCCTCTGCAGCCTATCCACAGGCACAACAGCATTGGGGATCTCTGCTTTCCCAGAGACTCAGCATGTCACGGTGCTCGTTCTCGGCAGAAGCTTTTTTCTGAAAAGGCAAACTTACGGCTGCTTCTCCCACAAGGAAGGTGCCAGCCCTGAAAGATCTTGCTGGTTTTCACTATCCCTCTGCAGCCTATCCACAGGCACAACAGCATTGGGGATCTCTGCTTTCCCAGAGACTCAGCATGTCACGGTGCTCGTTCTCGGCAGAAGCTTTTTTCTGAAAAGGCAAACTTACGGCTGCTTCTCCCACAAGGAAGGTGCCAGCCCTGAAAGATCTTGCTGGTTTTCACTATCCCTCTGCAGCCTATCCACAGGCACAACAGCATTGGGGATCTCTGCTTTCCCAGAGACTCAGCATGTCACGGTGCTCGTTCTCGGCAGAAGCTTTTTCTGAAAAGGCAAACTTACGGCTGCTTCTCCCACAAGGAAGGTGCCAGCCCTGAAAGATCTTGCTGGTTTTCACTATCCCTCTGCAGCCTATCCACAGGCACAACAGCACTGGGGATCCTTGCTTTCCCGGAGACTCAGCATGTCACGGTGCTCGTTCTCGGCAGAAGCCTTTTTCTGAAAAGGCAAACTTACGGCTCCTTCTCCCACAAGGAAGGTGCCAGCCCTGAAAGATCTTGCTGCTCTTCACTATCCCTCTGCAGCCTATCCACAGGCACAACAGCATTGGGGATCTCTGCTTTCCCGGAGACTCAGCATGTCACGGTGCTCGTTCTCGGCAGAAGCTTTTTTCTGAAATGGCAAACTTACGGCTGCTTCTCCCACAAGGAAGGTGCCAGCCCTGAAAGATCTTGCTGGTTTTCACTATCCCTCTGCAGCCTATCCACAGGCACAACAGCACTGGGGATCCCTGCTTTCCCGGAGACTCAGCATGTCACGGTGCTCGTTCTCGGCAGAAGCCTTTTTCTGAAAAGGCAAACTTACGGCTCCTTCTCCCACAAGGAAGGTGCCAGCCCTGAAAGATCTTGCTGCTCTTCACTATCCCTCTGAGGCCTATCTATAGCCGCAACAGCACTGGGGATCTCTGCTTTCCCAGAGACTCAGCATGTCACGGTGCTCGTTCTCGGCAGAAGCCTTTTTCTGAAAAGGCAAACTTACGGCTCCTTCTCCCACAAGGAAGGTGCCAGCCCTGAAAGATCTTGCTGGTTTTCACTATCCCTCTGCAGCCTATCCACAGGCACAACAGCATTGGGGATCTCTGCTTTCCCGGAGACTCAGCATGTCACGGTGCTCTTTCTCGGCAGAAGCTTTTTTCTGAAAAGGCAAACTTACGGCTGCTTCTCCCACAAGGAAGGTGCCAGCCCTGAAAGATCTTGCTGGTTTTCACTATCCCTCTGCAGCCTATCTATAGCCGCAACAGCACTGGGGATCTCTGCTTTCCCAGAGACTCAGCATGTCACGGTGCTCGTTCTCGGCAGAAGCCTTTTTCTGAAAAGGCAATCTTACGGCTCCTTCTCCCACAAGGAAGGTGCCAGCCCTGAAAGATCTTGCTGCTCTTCACTATCCCTCTGCAGCCTATCCACAGGCACAACAGCATTGGGGATCTCTGCTTTCCCAGAGACTCAGCATGTCACGGTGCTCGTTCTCGGCAGAAGCTTTTTTCTGAAAAGGCAAACTTACGGCTGCTTCTCCCACAAGGAAGGTGCCAGCCCTGAAAGATCTTGCTGGTTTTCACTATCCCTCTGCAGCCTATCCACAGGCACAACAGCATTGGGGATCTCTGCTTTCCCAGAGACTCAGCATGTCACGGTGCTCGTTCTCGGCAGAAGCTTTTTTCTGAAAAGGCAAACTTACGGCTGCTTCTCCCACAAGGAAGGTGCCAGCCCTGAAAGATCTTGCTGCTCTTCACTATCCCTCTGCAGCCTATCCACAGGCACAACAGCATTGGGGATCTCTGCTTTCCCAGAGACTCAGCATGTCACGGTGCTCGTTCTCGGCAGAAGCTTTTTTCTGAAAAGGCAAACTTACGGCTGCTTCTCCCACAAGGAAGGTGCCAGCCCTGAAAGATCTTGCTGCTCTTCACTATCCCTCTGCAGCCTATCCACAGGCACAACAGCATTGGGGATCTCTGCTTTCCCAGAGACTCAGCATGTCACGGTGCTCGTTCTCGGCAGAAGCTTTTTTCTGAAAAGGCAAACTTACGGCTGCTTCTCCCACAAGGAAGGTGCCAGCCCTGAAAGATCTTGCTGCTCTTCACTATCCCTCTGCAGCCTATCCACAGGCACAACAGCACTGGGGATCCCTGCTTTCCCGGAGACTCAGCATGTCACGGTGCTCGTTCTCGGCAGAAGCCTTTTTCTGAAAAGGCAAACTTACGGCTCCTTCTCCCACAAGGAAGGTACCAGCCCTGAAAGATCTTGCTGGTTTTCACTATCCCTCTGAGGCCTATCTATAGCCGCAACAGCACTGGGGATCTCTGCTTTCCCAGAGACTCAGCATGTCACGGTGCTCGTTCTCGGCAGAAGCCTTTTTCTGAAAAGGCAAACTTACGGCTCCTTCTCCCACAAGGAAGGTGCCAGCCCTGAAAGATCTTGCTGCTCTTCACTATCCCTCTGCAGCCTATCCACAGGCACAACAGCATTGGGGATCTCTGCTTTCCCAGAGACTCAGCATGTCACGGTGCTCGTTCTCGGCAGAAGCCTTTTTCTGAAAAGGCAAACTTACGGCTGCTTCTCCCACAAGGAAGGTGCCAGCCCTGAAAGATCTTGCTGGTTTTCACTATCCCTCTGCAGCCTATCCACAGGCACAACAGCACTGGGGATCCTTGCTTTCCCGGAGACTCAGCATGTCACGGTGCTCGTTCTCGGCAGAAGCTTTTTTCTGAAAAGGCAAACTTACGGCTGCTTCTCCCACAAGGAAGGTGCCAGCCCTGAAAGATCTTGCTGCTCTTCACTATCCCTCTGCAGCCTATCTATAGCCGCAACAGCACTAGGGATCTCTGCTTTCCCAGAGACTCAGCATGTCACGGTGCTCGTTCTCGGCAGAAGCCTTTTTCTGAAAAGGCAAACTTACGGCTGCTTCTCCCACAAGGAAGGTGCCAGCCCTGAAAGATCTTGCTGCTCTTCACTATCCCTCTGCAGCCTATCTATAGCCGCAACAGCACTAGGGATCTCTGCTTTCCCGGAGACTCAGCATGTCACGGTGCTCGTTCTCGGCAGAAGCCTTTTTCTGAAAAGTCAAACGTCTGGCTCCTTCTCCCACAAGGAAGGTGCTAGCCCTGAAAGATCTTGCTGCTCTTCACTATCCCTCTGCAGCCTATCCACAGGCACAACAGCATTGGGGATCTCTGCTTTCCCAGAGACTCAGCATGTCAAGGTGCTCGTTCTCGGCAGAAGCCTTTTTCTGAAAAGGCAAACTTACGGCTCCTTCTCCCACAAGGAAGGTGCCAGCCCTGAAAGATCTTGCTGGTTTTCACTATCCCTCTGCAGCCTATCCACAGGCACAACAGCATTGGGGATCTCTGCTTTCCCGGAGACTCAGCATGTCACGGTGCTCGTTCTCGGCAGAAGCTTTTTTCTGAAAAGGCAAACTTACGGCTGCTTCTCCCACAAGGAAGGTGCCAGCCCTGAAAGATCTTGCTGGTTTTCACTATCCCTCTGAGGCCTATCTATAGCCGCAACAGCACTGGGGATCTCTGCTTTCCCAGAGACTCAGCATGTCACGGTGCTCGTACTCGGCAGAAGCCTTTTTCTGAAAAGGCAATCTTACGGCTCCTTCTCCCACAAGGAAGGTGCCAGCCCTGAAAGATCTTGCTGCTCTTCACTATCCCTCTGCAGCCTATCCACAGGCACAACAGCATTGGGGATCTCTGCTTTCCCAGAGACTCAGCATGTCACGGTGCTCGTTCTCGGCAGAAGCTTTTTTCTGAAAAGGCAAACTTACGGCTGCTTCTCCCACAAGGAAGGTGCCAGCCCTGAAAGATCTTGCTGGTTTTCACTATCCCTCTGCAGCCTATCCACAGGCACAACAGCATTGGGGATCTCTGCTTTCCCAGAGACTCAGCATGTCACGGTGCTCGTTCTCGGCAGAAGCTTTTTTCTGAAAAGGCAAACTTACGGCTGCTTCTCCCACAAGGAAGGTGCCAGCCCTGAAAGATCTTGCTGGTTTTCACTATCCCTCTGCAGCCTATCCACAGGCACAACAGCATTGGGGATCTCTGCTTTCCCAGAGACTCAGCATGTCACGGTGCTCGTTCTCGGCAGAAGCTTTTTTCTGAAAAGGCAAACTTACGGCTGCTTCTCCCACAAGGAAGGTGCCAGCCCTGAAAGATCTTGCTGGTTTTCACTATCCCTCTGCAGCCTATCCACAGGCACAACAGCATTGGGGATCTCTGCTTTCCCAGAGACTCAGCATGTCACGGTGCTCGTTCTCGGCAGAAGCTTTTTTCTGAAAAGGCAAACTTACGGCTGCTTCTCCCACAAGGAAGGTGCCAGCCCTGAAAGATCTTGCTGGTTTTCACTATCCCTCTGCAGCCTATCCACAGGCACAACAGCATTGGGGATCTCTGCTTTCCCAGAGACTCAGCATGTCACGGTGCTCGTTCTCTGCAGAAGCCTTTTTCTGAAAAGTCAAACGTCTGGCTCCTTCTCCCACAAGGAAGGTGCTAGCCCTGAAAGATCTTGCTGCTCTTCACTATCCCTCTGCAGCCTATCCACAGGCACAACAGCACTGGGGATCTCTGCTTTCCCAGAGACTCAGCATGTCACGGTGCTCGTTCTCGGCAGAAGCCTTTTTCTGAAAAGGCAAACTTACGGCTCCTTCTCCCACAAGGAAGGTGCCAGCCCTGAAAGATCTTGCTGGTTTTCACTATCCCTCTGAGGCCTATCTATAGCCGCAACAGCACTGGGGATCTCTGCTTTCCCAGAGACTCAGCATGTCACGGTGCTCGTTCTCGGCAGAAGCCTTTTTCTGAAAAGGCAAACTTACGGCTCCTTCTCCCACAAGGAAGGTGCCAGCCCTGAAAGATCTTGCTGCTCTTCACTATCCCTCTGCAGCTTATCCACAGGCACAACAGCATTGGGGATCTCTGCTTTCCCAGAGACTCAGCATGTCACGGTGCTCGTTCTCGGCAGAAGCTTTTTTCTGAAAAGGCAAACTTACGGCTGCTTCTCCCACAAGGAAGGTGCCAGCCCTGAAAGATCTTGCTGGTTTTCACTATCCCTCTGCAGCCTATCTATAGCCGCAATAGCACTGGGGATCTCTGCTTTCCCAGAGACTCAGCATGTCACGGTGCTCGTTCTCGGCAGAAGCCTTTTTCTGAAAAGTCAAACGTCTGGCTCCTTCTCCCATAAGGATGGTGCTAGCCCTGAAAGATCTTGCTGCTCTTCACTATCCCTCTGCAGCCTATCCACAGGCACAACAGCATTGGGGATCTCTGCTTTCCCAGAGACTCAGCATGTCAAGGTGCTCGTTCTCGGCAGAAGCCTTTTTCTGAAAAGGCAAACTTACGGCTCCTTCTCCCACAAGGAAGGTGCCAGCCCTGAAAGATCTTGCTGGTTTTCACTATCCCTCTGCAGCCTATCCACAGGCACAACAGCACTGGGGATCCCTGCTTTCCCGGAGACTCAGCATGTCACGGTGCTCGTTCTCGGCAGAAGCTTTTTTCTGAAAAGGCAAACTTACGGCTCCTTCTCCCACAAGGAAGGTGCCAGCCCTGAAAGATCTTGCTGGTTTTCACTATCCCTCTGCAGCCTATCTATAGCCGCAACAGCACTGGGGATCTCTGCTTTCCCAGAGACTCAGCATGTCACGGTGCTCGTTCTCGGCAGAAGCCTTTTTCTGAAAAGGCAAACTTACGGCTCCTTCTCCCACAAGGAAGGTGCCAGCCCTGAAAGATCTTGCTGGTTTTCACTATCCCTCTGAGGCCTATCTATAGCCGCAACAGCACTGGGGATCTCTGCTTTCCCAGAGATTCAGCATGTCACGATGCTCGTTCTCGGCAGAAGCCTTTTTCTGAAAAGGCAAACTTACGGCTCCTTCTCCCACAAGGAAGGTGCCAGCCCTGAAAGATCTTGCTGCTCTTCACTATCCCTCTGCAGCCTATCCACAGGCACAACAGCACTGGGGATCCCTGCTTTCCCGGAGACTCAGCATGTCACGGTGCTCGTTCTCGGCAGAAGCTTTTTTCTGAAAAGGCAAACTTACGGCTGCTTCTCCCACAAGGAAGGTGCCAGCCCTGAAAGATCTTGCTGGTTTTCACTATCCCTCTGCAGCCTATCCACAGGCACAACAGCACTGGGGATCCCTGCTTTCCCGGAGACTCAGCATGTCACGGTGCTCGTTCTCGGCAGAAGCTTTTTTCTGAAAAGGCAAACTTACGGCTCCTTCTCCCACAAGGAAGGTGCCAGCCCTGAAAGATCTTGCTGCTCTTCACTATCCCTCTGCAGCCTATCCACAGGCACAACAGCATTGGGGATCTCTGCTTTCCCAGAGACTCAGCATGTCACGGTGCTCGTTCTCGGCAGAAGCTTTTTTCTGAAAAGGCAAACTTACGGCTGCTTCTCCCACAAGGAAGGTGCCAGCCCTGAAAGATCTTGCTGGTTTTCACTATCCCTCTGCAGCCTATCCACAGGCACAACAGCATTGGGGATCTCTGCTTTCCCAGAGACTCAGCATGTCACGGTGCTCGTTCTCGGCAGAAGCTTTTTTCTGAAAAGGCAAACTTACGGCTGCTTCTCCCACAAGGAAGGTGCCAGCCCTGAAAGATCTTGCTGGTTTTCACTATCCCTCTGCAGCCTATCCACAGGCACAACAGCATTGGGGATCTCTGCTTTCCCAGAGACTCAGCATGTCACGGTGCTCGTTCTCGGCAGAAGCTTTTTTCTGAAAAGGCAAACTTACGGCTGCTTCTCCCACAAGGAAGGTGCCAGCCCTGAAAGATCTTGCTGGTTTTCACTATCCCTCTGCAGCCTATCCACAGGCACAACAGCATTGGGGATCTCTGCTTTCCAGAGACTCAGCATGTCACGGTGCTCGTTCTCGGCAGAAGCTTTTTTCTGAAAAGGCAAACTTACGGCTGCTTCTCCCACAAGGAAGGTGCCAGCCCTGAAAGATCTTGCTGGTTTTCACTATCCCTCTGCAGCCTATCCACAGGCACAACAGCATTGGGGATCTCTGCTTTCCCAGAGACTCAGCATGTCACGGTGCTCGTTCTCGGCAGAAGCTTTTTCTGAAAAGGCAAACTTACGGCTCCTTCTCCCACAAGGAAGGTGCCAGCCCTGAAAGATCTTGCTGGTTTTCACTATCCCTCTGCAGCCTATCCACAGGCACAACAGCACTGGGGATCCTTGCTTTCCCGGAGACTCAGCATGTCACGGTGCTCGTTCTCGGCAGAAGCCTTTTTCTGAAAAGTCAAACGTCTGGCTCCTTCTCCCACAAGGAAGGTGCTAGCCCTGAAAGATCTTGCTGGTTTTCACTATCCCTCTGCAGCCTATCCACAGGCACAACAGCATTGGGGATCTCTGCTTTCCCAGAGACTCAGCATGTCAAGGTGCTCGTTCTCGGCAGAAGCATTTTCTGAAAAGGCAAACTTACGGCTCCTTCTCCCACAAGGAAGGTGCCAGCCCTGAAAGATCTTGCTGGTTTTCACTATCCCTCTGAGGCCTATCTATAGCCGCAACAGCACTGGGGATCTCTGCTTTCCCAGAGATTCAGCATGTCACGGTGCTCGTTCTCGGCAGAAGCTTTTTTCTGAAAAGGCAAACTTACGGCTCCTTCTCCCACAAGGAAGGTGCCAGCCCTGAAAGATCTTGCTGCTCTTCACTATCCCTCTGAGGCCTATCTATAGCCGCAACAGCACTGGGGATCTCTGCTTTCCCAGAGACTCAGCATGTCACGGTGCTCGTTCTCGGCAGAAGCCTTTTTCTGAAAAGGCAAACTTACGGCTCCTTCTCCCACAAGGAAGGTGCCAGCCCTGAAAGATCTTGCTGGTTTTCACTATCCCTCTGCAGCCTATCCACAGGCACAACAGCATTGGGGATCTCTGCTTTCCCGGAGACTCAGCATGTCACGGTGCTCGTTCTCGGCAGAAGCTTTTTTCTGAAAAGGCAAACTTACGGCTGCTTCTCCCACAAGGAAGGTGCCAGCCCTGAAAGATCTTGCTGGTTTTCACTATCCCTCTGCAGCCTATCCACAGGCACAACAGCATTGGGGATCTCTGCTTTCCCGGAGACTCAGCATGTCACGGTGCTCGTTCTCGGCAGAAGCTTTTTTCTGAAAAGGCAAACTTACGGCTCCTTCTCCCACAAGGAAGGTGCCAGCCCTGAAAGATCTTGCTGGTTTTCACTATCCCTCTGAGGCCTATCTATAGCCGCAACAGCACTGGGGATCTCTGCTTTCCCAGAGACTCAGCATGTCACGGTGCTCGTTCTCGGCAGAAGCCTTTTTCTGAAAAGGCAAACTTACGGCTCCTTCTCCCACAAGGAAGGTGCCAGCCCTGAAAGATCTTGCTGCTCTTCACTATCCCTCTGCAGCCTATCCACAGGCACAACAGCATTGGGGATCTCTGCTTTCCCAGAGACTCAGCATGTCACGGTGCTCGTTCTCGGCAGAAGCTTTTTTCTGAAAAGGCAAACTTACGGCTGCTTCTCCCACAAGGAAGGTGCCAGCCCTGAAAGATCTTGCTGCTCTTCACTATCCCTCTGCAGCCTATCCACAGGCACAACAGCACTGGGGATCCTTGCTTTCCCGGAGACTCAGCATGTCACGGTGCTCGTTCTCGGCAGAAGCCTTTTTCTGAAAAGTCAAACGTCTGGCTCCTTCTCCCACAAGGAAGGTGCTAGCCCTGAAAGATCTTGCTGCTCTTCACTATCCCTCTGCAGCCTATCCACAGGCACAACAGCATTGGGGATCTCTGCTTTCCCAGAGACTCAGCATGTCACGGTGCTCGCTCTCGGCAGAAGCTTTTTTCTGAAAAGGCAAACTTACGGCTCCTTCTCCCACAAGGAAGGTGCCAGCCCTGAAAGATCTTGCTGCTCTTCACTATCCCTCTGAGGCCTATCTATAGCCGCAACAGCACTGGGGATCTCTGCTTTCCAGAGACTCAGCATGTCACGGTGCTCGTTCTCGGCAGAAGCCTTTTTCTGAAAAGGCAAACTTACGGCTCCTTCTCCCACAAGGAAGGTGCCAGCCCTGAAAGATCTTGCTGGTTTTCACTATCCCTCTGCAGCCTATCCACAGGCACAACAGCACTGGGGATCCCTGCTTTCCCGGAGACTCAGCATGTCACGGTGCTCGTTCTCGGCAGAAGCTTTTTTCTGAAAAGGCAAACTTACGGCTGCTTCTCCCACAAGGAAGGTGCCAGCCCTGAAAGATCTTGCTGGTTTTCACTATCCCTCTGCAGCCTATCTATAGCCGCAACAGCACTGGGGATCTCTGCTTTCCCAGAGACTCAGCATGTCACGGTGCTCGTTCTCGGCAGAAGCCTTTTTCTGAAAAGGCAAACTTACGGCTCCTTCTCCCACAAGGAAGGTGCCAGCCCTGAAAGATCTTGCTGCTCTTCACTATCCCTCTGCAGCCTATCCACAGGCACAACAGCATTGGGGATCTCTGCTTTCCCAGAGACTCAGCATGTCACGGTGCTCGTTCTCGGCAGAAGCTTTTTTCTGAAAAGGCAAACTTACGGCTGCTTCTCCCACAAGGAAGGTGCCAGCCCTGAAAGATCTTGCTGGTTTTCACTATCCCTCTGCACCCTATCCACAGGCACAACAGCACTGGGGATCCTTGCTTTCCCGGAGACTCAGCATGTCACGGTGCTCGTTCTCGGCAGAAGCTTTTTTCTGAAAAGGCAAACTTACGGCTGCTTCTCCCACAAGGAAGGTGCCAGCCCTGAAAGATCTTGCTGCTCTTCACTATCCCTCTGCAGCCTATCTATAGCCGCAACAGCACTGGGGATCTCTGCTTTCCCAGAGACTCAGCATGTCACGGTGCTCGTTCTCGGCAGAAGCCTTTTTCTGAAAAGGCAAACTTACGGCTCCTTCTCCCACAAGGAAGGTGCCAGCCCTGAAAGATCTTGCTGCTCTTCACTATCCCTCTGCAGCCTATCCACAGGCACAACAGCATTGGGGATCTCTGCTTTCCCAGAGACTCAGCATGTCACGGTGCTCGTTCTCGGCAGAAGCTTTTTTCTGAAAAGGCAAACTTACGGCTGCTTCTCCCACAAGGAAGGTGCCAGCCCTGAAAGATCTTGCTGGTTTTCACTATCCCTCTGCAGCCTATCTATAGCCGCAATAGCACTGGGGATCTCTGCTTTCCCAGAGACTCAGCATGTCACGGTGCTCGTTCTCGGCAGAAGCCTTTTTCTGAAAAGTCAAACGTCTGGCTCCTTCTCCCACAAGGAAGGTGCTAGCCCTGAAAGATCTTGCTGCTCTTCACTATCCCTCTGCAGCCTATCCACAGGCACAACAGCATTGGGGATCTCTGCTTTCCCAGAGACTCAGCATGTCAAGGTGCTCGTTCTCGGCAGAAGCCTTTTTCTGAAAAGGCAAACTTACGGCTCCTTCTCCCACAAGGAAGGTGCCAGCCCTGAAAGATCTTGCTGGTTTTCACTATCCCTCTGCAGCCTATCCACAGGCACAACAGCACTGGGGATCCCTGCTTTCCCGGAGACTCAGCATGTCACGGTGCTCGTTCTCGGCAGAAGCTTTTTTCTGAAAAGGCAAACTTACGGCTGCTTCTCCCACAAGGAAGGTGCCAGCCCTGAAAGATCTTGCTGGTTTTCACTATCCCTCTGCAGCCTATCTATAGCCGCAACAGCACTGGGGATCTCTGCTTTCCCAGAGACTCAGCATGTCACGGTGCTCGTTCTCGGCAGAAGCCTTTTTCTGAAAAGGCAAACTTACGGCTCCTTCTCCCACAAGGAAGGTGCCAGCCCTGAAAGATCTTGCTGCTCTTCACTATCCCTCTGCAGCCTATCCACAGGCACAACAGCATTGGGGATCTCTGCTTTCCCAGAGACTCAGCATGTCAAGGTGCTCGTTCTCGGCAGAAGCCTTTTTCTGAAAAGGCAAACTTACGGCTCCTTCTCCCACAAGGAAGGTGCCAGCCCTGAAAGATCTTGCTGCTCTTCACTATCCCTCTGAGGCCTATCTATAGCCGCAACAGCACTGGGGATCTCTGCTTTCCCAGAGACTCAGCATGTCACGGTGCTCGTTCTCGGCAGAAGCCTTTTTCTGAAAAGGCAAACTTACGGCTCCTTCTCCCACAAGGAAGGTGCCAGCCCTGAAAGATCTTGCTGGTTTTCACTATCCCTCTGCAGCCTATCCACAGGCACAACAGCACTGGGGATCCCTGCTTTCCCGGAGACTCAGCATGTCACGGTGCTCGTTCTCGGCAGAAGCTTTTTTCTGAAAAGTCAAACTTACGGCTGCTTCTCCCACAAGGAAGGTGCCAGCCCTGAAAGATCTTGCTGGTTTTCACTATCCCTCTGCAGCCTATCTATAGCCGCAACAGCACTGGGGATCTCTGCTTTCCCAGAGACTCAGCATGTCACGGTGCTCGTTCTCGGCAGAAGCCTTTTTCTGAAAAGGCAAACTTACGGCTCCTTCTCCCACAAGGAAGGTGCCAGCCCTGAAAGATCTTGCTGGTTTTCACTATCCCTCTGAGGCCTATCTATAGCCGCAACAGCACTGGGGATCTCTGCTTTCCCAGAGACTCAGCATGTCACGGTGCTCGTTCTCGGCAGAAGCTTTTTTCTGAAAAGGCAAACTTACGGCTCCTTCTCCCACAGGGAAGGTGCCAGCCCTGAAAACTAATGCAGTTTTTCACTATCCCTCTGCAGCCTATCCACAGGCACAACAGCTTTGGGGATCTCTGCTTTCCCAGAGACTCAGCATGTCACGGTGCTCGCTCTCGGCAGAAGCTTTTTTCTGAAAAGGCAAACTTACGGCTCCTTCTCCCACAGGGAAGGTGCCAGCCCTGAAAACTAATGCAGTTTTTCACTATCCCTCTGCAGCCTATCCACAGGCACAACAGCTTTGGGGATCTCTGCTTTCCCAGAGACTCAGCATGTCACGGTGCTCGCTCTCGGCAGAAGCTTTTTTCTGAGAAGGCAAACTTACGGCTCCTTCTCCCACAGGGAAGGTGCCAGCCCTGAAAACTAATGCAGTTTTTCACTATCCCTCTGCAGCCTATCCACAGGCACAACAGCTTTTGGGATCTCTGCTTTCCCAGAGACTCAGCATGTCACGGTGCTCGCTCTCGGCAGAAGCTTTTTTCTGAGAAGGCAAACTTACGGCTCCTTCTCCCACAGGGAAGGTGCCAGCCCTGAAAACTAATGCAGTTTTTCACTATCCCTCTGCAGCCTATCCACAGGCACAACAGCTTTGGGGATCTCTGCTTTCCCAGAGACTCAGCATGTCACGGTGCTCGCTCTCGGCAGAAGCTTTTTTCTGAAAAGGCAAACTTACGGCTCCTTCTCCCACAGGGAAGGTGCCAGCCCTGAAAACTAATGCAGTTTTTCACTATCCCTCTGCAGCCTATCCACAGGCACAACAGCTTTGGGGATCTCTGCTTTCCCAGAGACTCAGCATGTCACGGTGCTCGCTCTCGGCAGAAGCTTTTTTCTGAAAAGGCAAACTTACGGCTCCTTCTCCCACAGGGAAGGTGCCAGCCCTGAAAACTAATGCAGTTTTTACTATCCCTCTGCAGCCTATCCACAGGCACAACAGCTTTTGGGATCTCTGCTTTCCCAGAGACTCAGCATGTCACGGTGCTCACTCTCGCCAGAGCCTTTTTCTGAAAAGGCAAACTTACGGCTCCTTCTCCCACAAGGAAGGTGCCAGCCCTGAAAGATCTTGCTGGTATTCACTATCCCTCTGCAGCCTATCCACAGGCACAACAGCTTTTGGGATCTCTGCTTTCCCAGAGACTCAGCATGTCACGGTGCTCGCTCTCGGCAGAAGCTTTTTTCTGAGAAGGCAAACTTACGGCTCCTTCTCCCACAGGGAAGGTGCCAGCCCTGAAAACTAATGCAGTTTTTCACTATCCCTCTGCAGCCTATCCACAGGCACAACAGCTTTGGGGATCTCTGCTTTCCCAGAGACTCAGCATGTCACGGTGCTCGCTCTCGGCAGAAGCTTTTTTCTGAAAAGGCAAACTTACGGCTCCTTCTCCCACAGGGAAGGTGCCAGCCCTGAAAACTAATGCAGTTTTTCACTATCCCTCTGCAGCCTATCCACAGGCACAACAGCTTTTGGGATCTCTGCTTTCCCAGAGACTCAGCATGTCACGGTGCTCGCTCTCGGCAGAAGTTTTTTCTGAAAAGGCAAACTTACGGCTCCTTCTCCCACAGGGAAGGTGCCAGCCCTGAAAACTAATGCAGTTTTTCACTATCCCTCTGCAGCCTATCCACAGGCACAACAGCTTTGGGGATCTCTGCTTTCCCAGAGACTCAGCATGTCACGGTGCTCACTCTCGCCAGAGCCTTTTTCTGAAAAGGCAAACTTACGGCTCCTTCTCCCACAAGGAAGGTGCCAGCCCTGAAAGATCTTGCTGGTATTCACTATCCCTCTGCAGCCTATCCACAGGCACAACAGCTTTTGGGATCTCTGCTTTCCCAGAGACTCAGCATGTCACGGTGCTCGCTCTCGGCAGAAGCTTTTTTCTGAGAAGGCAAACTTACGGCTCCTTCTCCCACAGGGAAGGTGCCAGCCCTGAAAACTAATGCAGTTTTTCACTATCCCTCTGCAGCCTATCCACAGGCACAACAGCTTTGGGGATCTCTGCTTTCCCAGAGACTCAGCATGTCACGGTGCTCGCTCTCGGCAGAAGCTTTTTTCTGAAAAGGCAAACTTACGGCTCCTTCTCCCTCAGGGAAGGTGCCAGCCCTGAAAACTAATGCAGTTTTTCACTATCCCTCTGCAGCCTATCCACAGGCACAACAGCTTTGGGGATCTCTGCTTTCCCAGAGACTCAGCATGTCACGGTGCTCGCTCTCGGCAGAAGCTTTTTTCTGAAAAGGCAAACTTACGGCTCCTTCTCCCACAGGGAAGGTGCCAGCCCTGAAAACTAATGCAGTTTTTCACTATCCCTCTGCAGCCTATCCACAGGCACAACAGCTTTGGGGATCTCTGCTTTCCCAGAGACTCAGCATGTCACGGTGCTCGCTCTCGGCAGAAGCTTTTTTCTGAAAAGGCAAACTTACGGCTCCTTCTCCCACAGGGAAGGTGCCAGCCCTGAAAACTAATGCAGTTTTTCACTATCCCTCTGCAGCCTATCCACAGGCACAACAGCTTTGGGGATCTCTGCTTTCCCAGAGACTCAGCATGTCACGGTGCTCGCTCTCGGCAGAAGCTTTTTTCTGAAAAGGCAAACTTACGGCTCCTTCTCCCACAGGGAAGGTGCCAGCCCTGAAAACTAATGCAGTTTTTCACTATCCCTCTGCAGCCTATCCACAGGCACAACAGCTTTTGGGATCTCTGCTTTCCCAGAGACTCAGCATTTCACGGTGCTCACTCTCGCCAGAGCCTTTTTCTGAAAAGGCAAACTTACGGCTCCTTCTCCCACAAGGAAGGTGCCAGCCCTGAAAGATCTTGCTGGTATTCACTATCCCTCTGCAGCCTATCCACAGGCACAACAGCTTTTGGGATCTCTGCTTTCCCAGAGACTCAGCATGTCACGGTGCTCGCTCTCGGCAGAAGCTTTTTTCTGAGAAGGCAAACTTACGGCTCCTTCTCCCACAGGGAAGGTGCCAGCCCTGAAAACTAATGCAGTTTTTCACTATCCCTCTGCAGCCTATCCACAGGCACAACAGCTTTGGGGATCTCTGCTTTCCCAGAGACTCAGCATGTCACGGTGCTCGCTCTCGGCAGAAGCTTTTTTCTGAAAAGGCAAACTTACGGCTCCTTCTCCCACAGGGAAGGTCCCAGCCCTGAAAACTAATGCAGTTTTTCACTATCCCTCTGCAGCCTATCCACAGGCACAACAGCTTTGGGGATCTCTGCTTTCCCAGAGACTCAGCATGTCACGGTGCTCGCTCTCGGCAGAAGCTTTATTCTGAAAAGGCAAACTTACGGCTCCTTCTCCCACAGGGAAGGTGCCAGCCCTGAAAACTAATGCAGTTTTTCACTATCCCTCTGCAGCCTATCCACAGGCACAACAGCTTTGGGGATCTCTGCTTTCCCAGAGACTCAGCATGTCACGGTGCTCGCTCTCGGCAGAAGCTTTTTTCTGAAAAGGCAAACTTACGGCTCCTTCTCCCACAGGGAAGGTGCCAGCCCTGAAAACTAATGCAGTTTTTCACTATCCCTCTGCAGCCTATCCACAGGCACAACAGCTTTTGGGATCTCTGCTTTCCCAGAGACTCAGCATGTCACGGTGCTCACTCTCGCCAGAGCCTTTTTCTGAAAAGGCAAACTTACGGCTCCTTCTCCCACAAGGAAGGTGCCAGCCCTGAAAGATCTTGCTGGTATTCACTATCCCTCTGCAGCCTATCCACAGGCACAACAGCTTTTGGGATCTCTGCTTTCCCAGAGACTCAGCATGTCACGGTGCTCGCTCTCGGCAGAAGCTTTTTTCTGAGAAGGCAAACTTACGGCTCCTTCTCCCACAGGGAAGGTGCCAGCCCTGAAAACTAATGCAGTTTTTCACTATCCCTCTGCAGCCTATCCACAGGCACAACAGCTTTGGGGAATTCTGCTTTCCCAGAGACTCAGCATGTCACGGTGCTCGCTCTCGGCAGAAGCTTTTTTCTGAAAAGGCAAACTTACGGCTCCTTCTCCCACAGGGAAGGTGCCAGCCCTGAAAACTAATGCAGTTTTACACTATCCCTCTGCAGCCTATCCACAGGCACAACAGCTTTTGGGATCTCTGCTTTCCCAGAGACTCAGCATGTCACGGTGCTCGCTCTCGGCAGAAGCTTTTTTCTGAAAAGGCAAACTTACGGCTCCTTCTCCCACAGGGAAGGTGCCAGCCCTGAAAACTAATGCAGTTTTTCACTATCCCTCTGCAGCCTATCCACAGGCACAACAGCTTTTGGGATCTCTGCTTTCCCAGAGACTCAGCATGTCACGGTGCTCACTCTCGCCAGAGCCTTTTTCTGAAAAGGCAAACTTACGGCTCCTTCTCCCACAAGGAAGGTGCCAGCCCTGAAAGATCTTGCTGGTATTCACTATCCCTCTGCAGCCTATCCACAGGCACAACAGCTTTTGGGATCTCTGCTTTCCCAGAGACTCAGCATGTCACGGTGCTCGCTCTCGGCAGAAGCTTTTTTCTGAAAAGGCAAACTTACGGCTCCTTCTCCCACAGGGAAGGTGCCAGCCCTGAAAACTAATGCAGTTTTTCACTATCCCTCTGCAGCCTATCCACAGGCACAACAGCTTTGGGGATCTCTGCTTTCCCAGAGACTCAGCATGTCACGGTGCTCGCTCTCGGCAGAAGCTTTTTTCTGAAAAGGCAAACTTACGGCTCCTTCTCCCTCAGGGAAGGTGCCAGCCCTGAAAACTAATGCAGTTTTTCACTATCCCTCTGCAGCCTATCCACAGGCACAACAGCTTTGGGGATCTCTGCTTTCCCAGAGACTCAGCATGTCACGGTGCTCGCTCTCGGCAGAAGCTTTTTTCTGAAAAGGCAAACTTACGGCTCCTTCTCCCACAGGGAAGGTGCCAGCCCTGAAAACTAATGCAGTTTTTCACTATCCCTCTGCAGCCTATCCACAGGCACAACAGCTTTGGGGATCTCTGCTTTCCCAGAGACTCAGCATGTCACGGTGCTCGCTCTCGGCAGAAGCTTTTTTCTGAAAAGGCAAACTTACGGCTCCTTCTCCCACAGGGAAGGTGCCAGCCCTGAAAACTAATGCAGTTTTTCACTATCCCTCTGCAGCCTATCCACAGGCACAACAGCTTTGGGGATCTCTGCTTTCCCAGAGACTCAGCATGTCACGGTGCTCGCTCTCGGCAGAAGCTTTTTTCTGAAAAGGCAAACTTACGGCTCCTTCTCCCACAGGGAAGGTGCCAGCCCTGAAAACTAATGCAGTTTTTCACTATCCCTCTGCAGCCTATCCACAGGCACAACAGCTTTGGGGATCTCTGCTTTCCCAGAGACTCAGCATGTCACGGTGCTCACTCTCGCCAGAGCCTTTTTCTGAAAAGGCAAACTTACGGCTCCTTCTCCCACAAGGAAGGTGCCAGCCCTGAAAGGTCTTGCTGGTTTTCACTATCCCTCTGCAGCCTATCTATAGCCGCAACAGCACTGGGGATCTCTGCTTTCCCAGAGACTCAGCATGTCACGGTGCTCGTTCTCGGCAGAAGCCTTTTTCTGAAAAGGCAAACTTACGGCTCCTTCTCCCACAAGGAAGGTGCCAGCCCTGAAAGATCTTGCTGCTCTTCACTATCCCTCTGAGGCCTATCAATAGCCGCAACAGCACTGGGGATCTCTGCTTTCCCAGAGACTCAGCATGTCACGGTGCTCGTTCTCGGCAGAAGCCTTTTTCTGAAAAGGCAAACTTACGGCTCCTTCTCCCACAAGGAAGGTGCCAGCCCTGAAAGATCTTGCTGGTTTTCACTATCCCTCTGCAGCCTATCCACAGGCACAACAGCACTGGGGATCCCTGCTTTCCCGGAGACTCAGCATGTCACGGTGCTCGTTCTCGGCAGAAGCTTTTTTCTGAAAAGTCAAACTTACGGCTGCTTCTCCCACAAGGAAGGTGCCAGCCCTGAAAGATCTTGCTGGTTTTCACTATCCCTCTGCAGCCTATCTATAGCCGCAACAGCACTGGGGATCTCTGCTTTCCCAGAGACTCAGCATGTCACGGTGCTCGTTCTCGGCAGAAGCCTTTTTCTGAAAAGGCAAACTTACGGCTCCTTCTCCCACAAGGAAGGTGCCAGCCCTGAAAGATCTTGCTGGTTTTCACTATCCCTCTGAGGCCTATCTATAGCCGCAACAGCACTGGGGATCTCTGCTTTCCCAGAGACTCAGCATGTCACGGTGCTCGTTCTCGGCAGAAGCTTTTTTCTGAAAAGGCAAACTTACGGCTCCTTCTCCCACAAGGAAGGTGCCAGCCCTGAAAGATCTTGCTGCTCTTCACTATCCCTCTGAGGCCTATCTATAGCCGCAACAGCACTGGGGATCTCTGCTTTCCCAGAGACTCAGCATGTCACGGTGCTCGTTCTCGGCAGAAGCCTTTTTCTGAAAAGGCAAACTTACGGCTCCTTCTCCCACAAGGAAGGTGCCAGCCCTGAAAGATCTTGCTGGTTTTCACTATCCCTCTGCAGCCTATCCACAGGCACAACAGCACTGGGGATCCCTGCTTTCCCGGAGACTCAGCATGTCACGGTGCTCGTTCTCGGCAGAAGCTTTTTTCTGAAAAGGCAAACTTACGGCTCCTTCTCCCACAGGGAAGGTCCCAGCCCTGAAAACTAATGCAGTTTTTCACTATCCCTCTGCAGCCTATCCACAGGCACAACAGCTTTTGGGATCTCTGCTTTCCCAGAGACTCAGCATGTCACGGTGCTCACTCTCGCCAGAGCCTTTTTCTGAAAAGGCAAACTTACGGCTCCTTCTCCCACAAGGAAGGTGCCAGCCCTGAAAGATCTTGCTGGTATTCACTATCCCTCTGCAGCCTATCCACAGGCACAACAGCTTTGGGGATCTCTGCTTTCCCAGAGACTCAGCATGTCACGGTGCTCGCTCTCGGCAGAAGCTTTTTTCTGAAAAGGCAAACTTACGGCTCCTTCTCCCACAGGGAAGGTGCCAGCCCTGAAAACTAATGCAGTTTTTCACTATCCCTCTGCAGCCTATCCACAGGCACAACAGCTTTGGGGATCTCTGCTTTCCCAGAGACTCAGCATGTCACGGTGCTCGCTCTCGGCAGAAGCTTTTTTCTGAGAAGGCAAACTTACGGCTCCTTCTCCCACAGGGAAGGTGCCAGCCCTGAAAACTAATGCAGTTTTTCACTATCCCTCTGCAGCCTATCCACAGGCACAACAGCTTTTGGGATCTCTGCTTTCCCAGAGACTCAGCATGTCACGGTGCTCGCTCTCGGCAGAAGCTTTTTTCTGAAAAGGCAAACTTACGGCTCCTTCTCCCACAGGGAAGGTGCCAGCCCTGAAAACTAATGCAGTTTTTCACTATCCCTCTGCAGCCTATCCACAGGCACAACAGCTTTGGGGATCTCTGCTTTCCCAGAGACTCAGCATGTCACGGTGCTCGCTCTCGGCAGAAGCTTTTTTCTGAAAAGGCAAACTTACGGCTCCTTCTCCCACAGGGAAGGTGCCAGCCCTGAAAACTAATGCAGTTTTTACTATCCCTCTGCAGCCTATCCACAGGCACAACAGCTTTTGGGATCTCTGCTTTCCCAGAGACTCAGCATGTCACGGTGCTCACTCTCGCCAGAGCCTTTTTCTGAAAAGGCAAACTTACGGCTCCTTCTCCCACAAGGAAGGTGCCAGCCCTGAAAGATCTTGCTGGTATTCACTATCCCTCTGCAGCCTATCCACAGGCACAACAGCTTTTGGGATCTCTGCTTTCCCAGAGACTCAGCATGTCACGGTGCTCGCTCTCGGCAGAAGCTTTTTTCTGAGAAGGCAAACTTACGGCTCCTTCTCCCACAGGGAAGGTGCCAGCCCTGAAAACTAATGCAGTTTTTCACTATCCCTCTGCAGCCTATCCACAGGCACAACAGCTTTGGGGATCTCTGCTTTCCCAGAGACTCAGCATGTCACGGTGCTCGCTCTCGGCAGAAGCTTTTTTCTGAGAAGGCAAACTTACGGCTCCTTCTCCCACAGGGAAGGTGCCAGCCCTGAAAACTAATGCAGTTTTTCACTATCCCTCTGCAGCCTATCCACAGGCACAACAGCTTTTGGGATCTCTGCTTTCCCAGAGACTCAGCATGTCACGGTGCTCGCTCTCGGCAGAAGCTTTTTTCTGAAAAGGCAAACTTACGGCTCCTTCTCCCACAGGGAAGGTGCCAGCCCTGAAAACTAATGCAGTTTTTCACTATCCCTCTGCAGCCTATCCACAGGCACAACAGCTTTGGGGATCTCTGCTTTCCCAGAGACTCAGCATGTCACGGTGCTCACTCTCGCCAGAGCCTTTTTCTGAAAAGGCAAACTTACGGCTCCTTCTCCCACAAGGAAGGTGCCAGCCCTGAAAGATCTTGCTGGTATTCACTATCCCTCTGCAGCCTATCCACAGGCACAACAGCTTTTGGGATCTCTGCTTTCCCAGAGACTCAGCATGTCACGGTGCTCGCTCTCGGCAGAAGCTTTTTTCTGAGAAGGCAAACTTACGGCTCCTTCTCCCACAGGGAAGGTGCCAGCCCTGAAAACTAATGCAGTTTTTCACTATCCCTCTGCAGCCTATCCACAGGCACAACAGCTTTGGGGATCTCTGCTTTCCCAGAGACTCAGCATGTCACGGTGCTCGCTCTCGGCAGAAGCTTTTTTCTGAAAAGGCAAACTTACGGCTCCTTCTCCCTCAGGGAAGGTGCCAGCCCTGAAAACTAATGCAGTTTTTCACTATCCCTCTGCAGCCTATCCACAGGCACAACAGCTTTGGGGATCTCTGCTTTCCCAGAGACTCAGCATGTCACGGTGCTCGCTCTCGGCAGAAGCTTTTTTCTGAAAAGGCAAACTTACGGCTCCTTCTCCCACAGGGAAGGTGCCAGCCCTGAAAACTAATGCAGTTTTTCACTATCCCTCTGCAGCCTATCCACAGGCACAACAGCTTTGGGGATCTCTGCTTTCCCAGAGACTCAGCATGTCACGGTGCTCGCTCTCGGCAGAAGCTTTTTTCTGAAAAGGCAAACTTATGGCTCCTTCTCCCACAGGGAAGGTGCCAGCCCTGAAAACTAATGCAGTTTTTCACTATCCCTCTGCAGCCTATCCACAGGCACAACAGCTTTGGGGATCTCTGCTTTCCCAGAGACTCAGCATGTCACGGTGCTCGCTCTCGGCAGAAGCTTTTTTCTGAAAAGGCAAACTTACGGCTCCTTCTCCCACAGGGAAGGTGCCAGCCCTGAAAACTAATGCAGTTTTTCACTATCCCTCTGCAGCCTATCCACAGGCACAACAGCTTTTGGGATCTCTGCTTTCCCAGAGACTCAGCATGTCACGGTGCTCACTCTCGCCAGAGCCTTTTTCTGAAAAGGCAAACTTACGGCTCCTTCTCCCACAAGGAAGGTGCCAGCCCTGAAAGATCTTGCTGGTATTCACTATCCCTCTGCAGCCTATCCACAGGCACAACAGCTTTTGGGATCTCTGCTTTCCCAGAGACTCAGCATGTCACGGTGCTCGCTCTCGGCAGAAGCTTTTTTCTGAAAAGGCAAACTTACGGCTCCTTCTCCCACAGGGAAGGTGCCAGCCCTGAAAACTAATGCAGTTTTTCACTATCCCTCTGCAGCCTATCCACAGGCACAACAGCTTTGGGGATCTCTGCTTTCCCAGAGACTCAGCATGTCACGGTGCTCGCTCTCGGCAGAAGCTTTTTTCTGAAAAGGCAAACTTACGGCTCCTTCTCCCACAGGGAAGGTGCCAGCCCTGAAAACTAATGCAGTTTTTCACTATCCCTCTGCAGCCTATCCACAGGCACAACAGCTTTGGGGATCTCTGCTTTCCCAGAGACTCAGCATGTCACGGTGCTCGCTCTCGGCAGAAGCTTTATTCTGAAAAGGCAAACTTACGGCTCCTTCTCCCACAGGGAAGGTGCCAGCCCTGAAAACTAATGCAGTTTTTCACTATCCCTCTGCAGCCTATCCACAGGCACAACAGCTTTGGGGATCTCTGCTTTCCCAGAGACTCAGCATGTCACGGTGCTCGCTCTCGGCAGAAGCTTTTTTCTGAAAAGGCAAACTTACGGCTCCTTCTCCCACAGGGAAGGTGCCAGCCCTGAAAACTAATGCAGTTTTTCACTATCCCTCTGCAGCCTATCCACAGGCACAACAGCTTTTGGGATCTCTGCTTTCCCAGAGACTCAGCATGTCACGGTGCTCACTCTCGCCAGAGCCTTTTTCTGAAAAGGCAAACTTACGGCTCCTTCTCCCACAAGGAAGGTGCCAGCCCTGAAAGATCTTGCTGGTATTCACTATCCCTCTGCAGCCTATCCACAGGCACAACAGCTTTTGGGATCTCTGCTTTCCCAGAGACTCAGCATGTCACGGTGCTCGCTCTCGGCAGAAGCTTTTTTCTGAGAAGGCAAACTTACGGCTCCTTCTCCCACAGGGAAGGTGCCAGCCCTGAAAACTAATGCAGTTTTTCACTATCCCTCTGCAGCCTATCCACAGGCACAACAGCTTTTGGGATCTCTGCTTTCCCAGAGACTCAGCATGTCACGGTGCTCGCTCTCGGCAGAAGCTTTTTTCTGAAAAGGCAAACTTACGGCTCCTTCTCCCACAGGGAAGGTGCCAGCCCTGAAAACTAATGCAGTTTTTCACTATCCCTCTGCAGCCTATCCACAGGCACAACAGCTTTTGGGATCTCTGCTTTCCCAGAGACTCAGCATGTCACGGTGCTCACTCTCGCCAGAGCCTTTTTCTGAAAAGGCAAACTTACGGCTCCTTCTCCCACAAGGAAGGTGCCAGCCCTGAAAGATCTTGCTGGTATTCACTATCCCTCTGCAGCCTATCCACAGGCACAACAGCTTTTGGGATCTCTGCTTTCCCAGAGACTCAGCATGTCACGGTGCTCGCTCTCGGCAGAAGCTTTTTTCTGAGAAGGCAAACTTACGGCTCCTTCTCCCACAGGGAAGGTGCCAGCCCTGAAAACTAATGCAGTTTTTCACTATCCCTCTGCAGCCTATCCACAGGCACAACAGCTTTGGGGATCTCTGCTTTCCCAGAGACTCAGCATGTCACGGTGCTCGCTCTCGGCAGAAGCTTTTTTCTGAAAAGGCAAACTTACGGCTCCTTCTCCCTCAGGGAAGGTGCCAGCCCTGAAAACTAATGCAGTTTTTCACTATCCCTCTGCAGCCTATCCACAGGCACAACAGCTTTGGGGATCTCTGCTTTCCCAGAGACTCAGCATGTCACGGTGCTCGCTCTCGGCAGAAGCTTTTTTCTGAAAAGGCAAACTTACGGCTCCTTCTCCCACAGGGAAGGTGCCAGCCCTGAAAACTAATGCAGTTTTTCACTATCCCTCTGCAGCCTATCCACAGGCACAACAGCTTTGGGGATCTCTGCTTTCCCAGAGACTCAGCATGTCACGGTGCTCACTCTCGCCAGAGCCTTTTTCTGAAAAGGCAAACTTACGGCTCCTTCTCCCACAAGGAAGGTGCCAGCCCTGAAAGATCTTGCTGGTATTCACTATCCCTCTGCAGCCTATCCACAGGCACAACAGCTTTTGGGATCTCTGCTTTCCCAGAGACTCAGCATGTCACGGTGCTCGCTCTCGGCAGAAGCTTTTTTCTGAGAAGGCAAACTTACGGCTCCTTCTCCCACAGGGAAGGTGCCAGCCCTGAAAACTAATGCAGTTTTTCACTATCCCTCTGCAGCCTATCCACAGGCACAACAGCTTTGGGGATCTCTGCTTTCCCAGAGACTCAGCATGTCACGGTGCTCGCTCTCGGCAGAAGCTTTTTTCTGAAAAGGCAAACTTACGGCTCCTTCTCCCTCAGGGAAGGTGCCAGCCCTGAAAACTAATGCAGTTTTTCACTATCCCTCTGCAGCCTATCCACAGGCACAACAGCTTTGGGGATCTCTGCTTTCCCAGAGACTCAGCATGTCACGGTGCTCGCTCTCGGCAGAAGCTTTTTTCTGAAAAGGCAAACTTACGGCTCCTTCTCCCACAGGGAAGGTGCCAGCCCTGAAAACTAATGCAGTTTTTCACTATCCCTCTGCAGCCTATCCACAGGCACAACAGCTTTGGGGATCTCTGCTTTCCCAGAGACTCAGCATGTCACGGTGCTCGCTCTCGGCAGAAGCTTTTTTCTGAAAAGGCAAACTTATGGCTCCTTCTCCCACAGGGAAGGTGCCAGCCCTGAAAACTAATGCAGTTTTTCACTATCCCTCTGCAGCCTATCCACAGGCACAACAGCTTTGGGGATCTCTGCTTTCCCAGAGACTCAGCATGTCACGGTGCTCGCTCTCGGCAGAAGCTTTTTTCTGAAAAGGCAAACTTACGGCTCCTTCTCCCACAGGGAAGGTGCCAGCCCTGAAAACTAATGCAGTTTTTCACTATCCCTCTGCAGCCTATCCACAGGCACAACAGCTTTTGGGATCTCTGCTTTCCCAGAGACTCAGCATGTCACGGTGCTCACTCTCGCCAGAGCCTTTTTCTGAAAAGGCAAACTTACGGCTCCTTCACCCACAAGGAAGGTGCCAGCCCTGAAAGATCTTGCTGGTATTCACTATCCCTCTGCAGCCTATCCACAGGCACAACAGCTTTTGGGATCTCTGCTTTCCCAGAGACTCAGCATGTCACGGTGCTCGCTCTCGGCAGAAGCTTTTTTCTGAAAAGGCAAACTTACGGCTCCTTCTCCCACAGGGAAGGTGCCAGCCCTGAAAACTAATGCAGTTTTTCACTATCCCTCTGCAGCCTATCCACAGGCACAACAGCTTTGGGGATCTCTGCTTTCCCAGAGACTCAGCATGTCACGGTGCTCGCTCTTGGCAGAAGCTTTTTTCTGAAAAGGCAAACTTACGGCTCCTTCTCCCACAGGGAAGGTGCCAGCCCTGAAAACTAATGCAGTTTTTCACTATCCCTCTGCAGCCTATCCACAGGCACAACAGCTTTGGGGATCTCTGCTTTCCCAGAGACTCAGCATGTCACGGTGCTCGCTCTCGGCAGAAGCTTTATTCTGAAAAGGCAAACTTACGGCTCCTTCTCCCACAGGGAAGGTGCCAGCCCTGAAAACTAATGCAGTTTTTCACTATCCCTCTGCAGCCTATCCACAGGCACAACAGCTTTGGGGATCTCTGCTTTCCCAGAGACTCAGCATGTCACGGTGCTCGCTCTCGGCAGAAGCTTTTTTCTGAAAAGGCAAACTTACGGCTCCTTCTCCCACAGGGAAGGTGCCAGCCCTGAAAACTAATGCAGTTTTTCACTATCCCTCTGCAGCCTATCCACAGGCACAACAGCTTTTGGGATCTCTGCTTTCCCAGAGACTCAGCATGTCACGGTGCTCACTCTCGCCAGAGCCTTTTTCTGAAAAGGCAAACTTACGGCTCCTTCTCCCACAAGGAAGGTGCCAGCCCTGAAAGATCTTGCTGGTATTCACTATCCCTCTGCAGCCTATCCACAGGCACAACAGCTTTTGGGATCTCTGCTTTCCCAGAGACTCAGCATGTCACGGTGCTCGCTCTCGGCAGAAGCTTTTTTCTGAGAAGGCAAACTTACGGCTCCTTCTCCCACAGGGAAGGTGCCAGCCCTGAAAACTAATGCAGTTTTTCACTATCCCTCTGCAGCCTATCCACAGGCACAACAGCTTTTGGGATCTCTGCTTTCCCAGAGACTCAGCATGTCACGGTGCTCGCTCTCGGCAGAAGCTTTTTTCTGAAAAGGCAAACTTACGGCTCCTTCTCCCACAGGGAAGGTGCCAGCCCTGAAAACTAATGCAGTTTTTCACTATCCCTCTGCAGCCTATCCACAGGCACAACAGCTTTTGGGATCTCTGCTTTCCCAGAGACTCAGCATGTCACGGTGCTCACTCTCGCCAGAGCCTTTTTCTGAAAAGGCAAACTTACGGCTCCTTCTCCCACAAGGAAGGTGCCAGCCCTGAAAGATCTTGCTGGTATTCACTATCCCTCTGCAGCCTATCCACAGGCACAACAGCTTTTGGGATCTCTGCTTTCCCAGAGACTCAGCATGTCACGGTGCTCGCTCTCGGCAGAAGCTTTTTTCTGAGAAGGCAAACTTACGGCTCCTTCTCCCACAGGGAAGGTGCCAGCCCTGAAAACTAATGCAGTTTTTCACTATCCCTCTGCAGCCTATCCACAGGCACAACAGCTTTGGGGATCTCTGCTTTCCCAGAGACTCAGCATGTCACGGTGCTCGCTCTCGGCAGAAGCTTTTTTCTGAAAAGGCAAACTTACGGCTCCTTCTCCCTCAGGGAAGGTGCCAGCCCTGAAAACTAATGCAGTTTTTCACTATCCCTCTGAAGCCTATCCACAGGCACAACAGCTTTGGGGATCTCTGCTTTCCCAGAGACTCAGCATGTCACGGTGCTCGCTCTCGGCAGAAGCTTTTTTCTGAAAAGGCAAACTTACGGCTCCTTCTCCCACAGGGAAGGTGCCAGCCCTGAAAACTAATGCAGTTTTTCACTATCCCTCTGCAGCCTATCCACAGGCACAACAGCTTTGGGGATCTCTGCTTTCCCAGAGACTCAGCATGTCACGGTGCTCGCTCTCGGCAGAAGCTTTTTTCTGAAAAGGCAAACTTACGGCTCCTTCTCCCACAGGGAAGGTGCCAGCCCTGAAAACTAATGCAGTTTTTCACTATCCCTCTGCAGCCTATCCACAGGCACAACAGCTTTGGGGATCTCTGCTTTCCCAGAGACTCAGCATGTCACGGTGCTCACTCTCGCCAGAGCCTTTTTCTGAAAAGGCAAACTTACGGCTCCTTCTCCCACAAGGAAGGTGCCAGCCCTGAAAGATCTTGCTGGTATTCACTATCCCTCTGCAGCCTATCCACAGGCACAACAGCTTTTGGGATCTCTGCTTTCCCAGAGACTCAGCATGTCACGGTGCTCGCTCTCGGCAGAAGCTTTTTTCTGAGAAGGCAAACTTACGGCTCCTTCTCCCACAGGGAAGGTGCCAGCCCTGAAAACTAATGCAGTTTTTCACTATCCCTCTGCAGCCTATCCACAGGCACAACAGCTTTGGGGATCTCTGCTTTCCCAGAGACTCAGCATGTCACGGTGCTCGCTCTCGGCAGAAGCTTTTTTCTGAAAAGGCAAACTTACGGCTCCTTCTCCCTCAGGGAAGGTGCCAGCCCTGAAAACTAATGCAGTTTTTCACTATCCCTCTGCAGCCTATCCACAGGCACAACAGCTTTGGGGATCTCTGCTTTCCCAGAGACTCAGCATGTCACGGTGCTCGCTCTCGGCAGAAGCTTTTTTCTGAAAAGGCAAACTTACGGCTCCTTCTCCCACAGGGAAGGTGCCAGCCCTGAAAACTAATGCAGTTTTTCACTATCCCTCTGCAGCCTATCCACAGGCACAACAGCTTTGGGGATCTCTGCTTTCTCAGAGACTCAGCATGTCACGGTGCTCGCTCTCGGCAGAAGCTTTTTTCTGAAAAGGCAAACTTACGGCTCCTTCTCCCACAGGGAAGGTGCCAGCCCTGAAAACTAATGCAGTTTTTCACTATCCCTCTGCAGCCTATCCACAGGCACAACAGCTTTGGGGATCTCTGCTTTCCCAGAGACTCAGCATGTCACGGTGCTCGCTCTCGGCAGAAGCTTTTTTCTGAAAAGGCAAACTTACGGCTCCTTCTCCCACAGGGAAGGTGCCAGCCCTGAAAACTAATGCAGTTTTTCACTATCCCTCTGCAGCCTATCCACAGGCACAACAGCTTTTGGGATCTCTGCTTTCCCAGAGACTCAGCATTTCACGGTGCTCACTCTCGCCAGAGCCTTTTTCTGAAAAGGCAAAGTTACAGCTCCTTCTCCCACAAGGAAGGTGCCAGCCCTGAAAGATCTTGCTGGTATTCACTATCCCTCTGCAGCCTATCCACAGGCACAACAGCTTTTGGGATCTCTGCTTTCCCAGAGACTCAGCATGTCACGGTGCTCGCTCTCGGCAGAAGCTTTTTTCTGAGAAGGCAAACTTACGGCTCCTTCTCCCACAGGGAAGGTGCCAGCCCTGAAAACTAATGCAGTTTTTCACTATCCCTCTGCAGCCTATCCACAGGCACAACAGCTTTGGGGATCTCTGCTTTCCCAGAGACTCAGCATGTCACGGTGCTCGCTCTCGGCAGAAGCTTTTTTCTGAAAAGGCAAACTTACGGCTCCTTCTCCCTCAGGGAAGGTGCCAGCCCTGAAAACTAATGCAGTTTTTCACTATCCCTCTGCAGCCTATCCACAGGCACAACAGCTTTGGGGATCTCTGCTTTCCCAGAGACTCAGCATGTCACGGTGCTCGCTCTCGGCAGAAGCTTTTTTCTGAAAAGGCAAACTTACGGCTCCTTCTCCCACAGGGAAGGTGCCAGCCCTGAAAACTAATGCAGTTTTTCACTATCCCTCTGCAGCCTATCCACAGGCACAACAGCTTTGGGGATCTCTGCTTTCCCAGAGACTCAGCATGTCACGGTGCTCGCTCTCGGCAGAAGCTTTATTCTGAAAAGGGAAACTTACGGCTCCTTCTCCCACAGGGAAGGTGCCAGCCCTGAAAACTAATGCAGTTTTTCACTATCCCTCTGCAGCCTATCCACAGGCACAACAGCTTTTGGGATCTCTGCTTTCCCAGAGACTCAGCATGTCACGGTGCTCGCTCTCGGCAGAAGCTTTTTTCTGAAAAGGCAAACTTACGGCTCCTTCTCCCACAGGGAAGGTGCCAGCCCTGAAAACTAATGCAGTTTTTCACTATCCCTCTGCAGCCTATCCACAGGCACAACAGCTTTGGGGATCTCTGCTTTCCCAGAGACTCAGCATGTCACGGTGCTCACTCTCGCCAGAGCCTTTTTCTGAAAAGGCAAACTTACGGCTCCTTCTCCCACAGGGAAGGTGCCAGCCCTGAAAGATCTTGCTGGTATTCACTATCCCTCTGCAGCCTATCCACAGGCACAACAGCTTTTGGGATCTCTGCTTTCCCAGAGACTCAGCATGTCACGGTGCTCGCTCTCGGCAGAAGCTTTTTTCTGAGAAGGCAAACTTACGGCTCCTTCTCCCACAGGGAAGGTGCCAGCCCTGAAAACTAATGCAGTTTTTCACTATCCCTCTGCAGCCTATCCACAGGCACAACAGCTTTGGGGATCTCTGCTTTCCCAGAGACTCAGCATGTCACGGTGCTCGCTCTCGGCAGAAGCTTTTTTCTGAAAAGGCAAACTTACGGCTCCTTCTCCCTCAGGGAAGGTGCCAGCCCTGAAAACTAATGCAGTTTTTCACTATCCCTCTGCAGCCTATCCACAGGCACAACAGCTTTGGGGATCTCTGCTTTCCCAGAGACTCAGCATGTCACGGTGCTCGCTCTCGGCAGAAGCTTTTTTCTGAAAAGGCAAACTTACGGCTCCTTCTCCCACAGGGAAGGTGCCAGCCCTGAAAACTAATGCAGTTTTTCACTATCCCTCTGCAGCCTATCCACAGGCACAACAGCTTTGGGGATCTCTGCTTTCCCAGAGACTCAGCATGTCACGGTGCTCGCTCTCGGCAGAAGCTTTTTTCTGAAAAGGCAAACTTACGGCTCCTTCTCCCACAGGGAAGGTGCCAGCCCTGAAAACTAATGCAGTTTTTCACTATCCCTCTGCAGCCTATCCACAGGCACAACAGCTTTGGGGATCTCTGCTTTCCCAGAGACTCAGCATGTCACGGTGCTCACTCTCGCCAGAGCCTTTTTCTGAAAAGGCAAACTTACGGCTCCTTCTCCCACAAGGAAGGTGCCAGCCCTGAAAGATCTTGCTGGTATTCACTATCCCTCTGCAGCCTATCCACAGGCACAACAGCTTTTGGGATCTCTGCTTTCCCAGAGACTCAGCATGTCACGGTGCTCGCTCTCGGCAGAAGCTTTTTTCTGAAAAGGCAAACTTACGGCTCCTTCTCCCACAGGGAAGGTGCCAGCCCTGAAAACTAATGCAGTTTTTCACTATCCCTCTGCAGCCTATCCACAGGCACAACAGCTTTGGGGATCTCTGCTTTCCCAGAGACTCAGCATGTCACGGTGCTCGCTCTCGGCAGAAGCTTTTTTCTGAAAAGGCAAACTTACGGCTCCTTCTCCCTCAGGGAAGGTGCCAGCCCTGAAAACTAATGCAGTTTTTCACTATCCCTCTGCAGCCTATCCACAGGCACAACAGCTTTGGGGATCTCTGCTTTCCCAGAGACTCAGCATGTCACGGTGCTCGCTCTCGGCAGAAGCTTTTTTCTGAAAAGGCAAACTTACGGCTCCTTCTCCCACAGGGAAGGTGCCAGCCCTGAAAACTAATGCAGTTTTTCACTATCCCTCTGCAGCCTATCCACAGGCACAACAGCTTTGGGGATCTCTGCTTTATCAGAGACTCAGCATGTCACGGTGCTCGCTCTCGGCAGAAGCTTTTTTCTGAATAGGCAAACTTACGGCTCCTTCTCCCACAGGGAAGGTGCCAGCCCTGAAAACTAATGCAGTTTTTCACTATCCCTCTGCAGCCTATCCACAGGCACAACAGCTTTGGGGATCTCTGCTTTCCCAGAGACTCAGCATGTCACGGTGCTCGCTCTCGGCAGAAGCTTTTTTCTGAAAAGGCAAACTTACGGCTCCTTCTCCCACAGGGAAGGTGCCAGCCCTGAAAACTAATGCAGTTTTTCACTATCCCTCTGCAGCCTATCCACAGGCACAACAGCTTTTGGGATCTCTGCTTTCCCAGAGACTCAGCATTTCACGGTGCTCACTCTCGCCAGAGCCTTTTTCTGAAAAGGCAAAGTTACAGCTCCTTCTCCCACAAGGAAGGTGCCAGCCCTGAAAGATCTTGCTGGTATTCACTATCCCTCTGCAGCCTATCCACAGGCACAACAGCTTTTGGGATCTCTGCTTTCCCAGAGACTCAGCATGTCACGGTGCTCGCTCTCGGCAGAAGCTTTTTTCTGAGAAGGCAAACTTACGGCTCCTTCTCCCACAGGGAAGGTGCCAGCCCTGAAAACTAATGCAGTTTTTCACTATCCCTCTGCAGCCTATCCACAGGCACAACAGCTTTGGGGATCTCTGCTTTCCCAGAGACTCAGCATGTCACGGTGCTCGCTCTCGGCAGAAGCTTTTTTCTGAAAAGGCAAACTTACGGCTCCTTCTCCCTCAGGGAAGGTGCCAGCCCTGAAAACTAATGCAGTTTTTCACTATCCCTCTGCAGCCTATCCACAGGCACAACAGCTTTGGGGATCTCTGCTTTCCCAGAGACTCAGCATGTCACGGTGCTCGCTCTCGGCAGAAGCTTTTTTCTGAAAAGGCAAACTTACGGCTCCTTCTCCCACAGGGAAGGTGCCAGCCCTGAAAACTAATGCAGTTTTTCACTATCCCTCTGCAGCCTATCCACAGGCACAACAGCTTTTGGGATCTCTGCTTTCCCAGAGACTCAGCATGTCACGGTGCTCGCTCTCGGCAGAAGCTTTATTCTGAAAAGGGAAACTTACGGCTCCTTCTCCCACAGGGAAGGTGCCAGCCCTGAAAACTAATGCAGTTTTTCACTATCCCTCTGCAGCCTATCCACAGGCACAACAGCTTTGGGGATCTCTGCTTTCCCAGAGACTCAGCATGTCACGGTGCTCGCTCTCGGCAGAAGCTTTTTTCTGAAAAGGCAAACTTACGGCTCCTTCTCCCACAGGGAAGGTGCCAGCCCTGAAAACTAATGCAGTTTTTCACTATCCCTCTGCAGCCTATCCACAGGCACAACAGCTTTTGGGATCTCTGCTTTCCCAGAGACTCAGCATGTCACGGTGCTCGCTCTCGGCAGAAGCTTTTTTCTGAAAAGGCAAACTTACGGCTCCTTCTCCCACAGGGAAGGTGCCAGCCCTGAAAACTAATGCAGTTTTTCACTATCCCTCTGCAGCCTATCCACAGGCACAACAGCTTTGGGGATCTCTGCTTTCCCAGAGACTCAGCATGTCACGGTGCTCGCTCTCGGCAGAAGCTTTTTTCTGAGAAGGCAAACTTACGGCTCCTTCTCCCACAGGGAAGGTGCCAGCCCTGAAAACTAATGCAGTTTTTCACTATCCCTCTGCAGCCTATCCACAGGCAAAACAGCTTTTGGGATCTCTGCTTTCCCAGAGACTCAGCATGTCACGGTGCTCGCTCTCGGCAGAAGCTTTTTTCTGAAAAGGCAAACTTACGGCTCCTTCTCCCACAGGGAAGGTGCCAGCCCTGAAAACTAATGCAGTTTTTCACTATCCCTCTGCAGCCTATCCACAGGCACAACAGCTTTGGGGATCTCTGCTTTCCCAGAGACTCAGCATGTCACGGTGCTCGCTCTCGGCAGAAGCTTTTTTCTGAAAAGGCAAACTTACGGCTCCTTCTCCCACAGGGAAGGTGCCAGCCCTGAAAACTAATGCAGTTTTTCACTATCCCTCTGCAGCCTATCCACAGGCACAACAGCTTTTGGGATCTCTGCTTTCCCAGAGACTCAGCATGTCACGGTGCTTACTCTCGCCAGAGCCTTTTTCTGAAAAGGCAAACTTACGGCTCCTTCTCCCACAAGGAAGGTGCCAGCCCTGAAAGATCTTGCTGGTATTCACTATCCCTCTGCAGCCTATCCACAGGCACAACAGCTTTTGGGATCTCTGCTTTCCCAGAGACTCAGCATGTCACGGTGCTCGCTCTCGGCAGAAGCTTTTTTCTGAAAAGGCAAACTTACGGCTCCTTCTCCCACAGGGAAGGTGCCAGCCCTGAAAACTAATGCAGTTTTTCACTATCCCTCTGCAGCCTATCCACAGGCACAACAGCTTTTGGGATCTCTGCTTTCCCAGAGACTCAGCATGTCACGGTGCTCACTCTCGCCAGAGCCTTTTTCTGAAAAGGCAAACTTACGGCTCCTTCTCCCACAAGGAAGGTGCCAGCCCTGAAAGATCTTGCTGGTATTCACTATCCCTCTGCAGCCTATCCACAGGCACAACAGCTTTTGGGATCTCTGCTTTCCCAGAGACTCAGCATGTCACGGTGCTCGCTCTCGGCAGAAGCTTTTTTCTGAGAAGGCAAACTTACGGCTCCTTCTCCCACAGGGAAGGTGCCAGCCCTGAAAACTAATGCAGTTTTTCACTATCCCTCTGCAGCCTATCCACAGGCACAACAGCTTTTGGGATCTCTGCTTTCCCAGAGACTCAGCATGTCACGGTGCTCGCTCTCGGCAGAAGCTTTTTTCTGAAAAGGCAAACTTACGGCTCCTTCTCCCACAGGGAAGGTGCCAGCCCTGAAAACTAATGCAGTTTTTCACTATCCCTCTGCAGCCTATCCACAGGCACAACAGCTTTTGGGATCTCTGCTTTCCCAGAGACTCAGCATGTCACGGTGCTCACTCTCGCCAGAGCCTTTTTCTGAAAAGGCAAACTTACGGCTCCTTCTCCCACAAGGAAGGTGCCAGCCCTGAAAGATCTTGCTGGTATTCACTATCCCTCTGCAGCCTATCCACAGGCACAACAGCTTTTGGGATCTCTGCTTTCCCAGAGACTCAGCATGTCACGGTGCTCGCTCTCGGCAGAAGCTTTTTTCTGAGAAGGCAAACTTACGGCTCCTTCTCCCACAGGGAAGGTGCCAGCCCTGAAAACTAATGCAGTTTTTCACTATCCCTCTGCAGCCTATCCACAGGCACAACAGCTTTGGGGATCTCTGCTTTCCCAGAGACTCAGCATGTCACGGTGCTCGCTCTCGGCAGAAGCTTTTTTCTGAAAAGGCAAACTTACGGCTCCTTCTCCCTCAGGGAAGGTGCCAGCCCTGAAAACTAATGCAGTTTTTCACTATCCCTCTGCAGCCTATCCACAGGCACAACAGCTTTGGGGATCTCTGCTTTCCCAGAGACTCAGCATGTCACGGTGCTCGCTCTCGGCAGAAGCTTTTTTCTGAAAAGGCAAACTTACGGCTCCTTCTCCCACAGGGAAGGTGCCAGCCCTGAAAACTAATGCAGTTTTTCACTATCCCTCTGCAGCCTATCCACAGGCACAACAGCTTTGGGGATCTCTGCTTTCCCAGAGACTCAGCATGTCACGGTGCTCGCTCTCGGCAGAAGCTTTTTTCTGAAAAGGCAAACTTACGGCTCCTTCTCCCACAGGGAAGGTGCCAGCCCTGAAAACTAATGCAGTTTTTCACTATCCCTCTGCAGCCTATCCACAGGCACAACAGCTTTGGGGATCTCTGCTTTCCCAGAGACTCAGCATGTCACGGTGCTCACTCTCGCCAGAGCCTTTTTCTGAAAAGGCAAACTTACGGCTCCTTCTCCCACAAGGAAGGTGCCAGCCCTGAAAGATCTTGCTGGTATTCACTATCCCTCTGCAGCCTATCCACAGGCACAACAGCTTTTGGGATCTCTGCTTTCCCAGAGACTCAGCATGTCACGGTGCTCGCTCTCGGCAGAAGCTTTTTTCTGAGAAGGCAAACTTACGGCTCCTTCTCCCACAGGGAAGGTGCCAGCCCTGAAAACTAATGCAGTTTTTCACTATCCCTCTGCAGCCTATCCACAGGCACAACAGCTTTGGGGATCTCTGCTTTCCCAGAGACTCAGCATGTCACGGTGCTCGCTCTCGGCAGAAGCTTTTTTCTGAAAAGGCAAACTTACGGCTCCTTCTCCCTCAGGGAAGGTGCCAGCCCTGAAAACTAATGAAGTTTTTCACTATCCCTCTGCAGCCTATCCACAGGCACAACAGCTTTGGGGATCTCTGCTTTCCCAGAGACTCAGCATGTCACGGTGCTCGCTCTCGGCAGAAGCTTTTTTCTGAAAAGGCAAACTTACGGCTCCTTCTCCCACAGGGAAGGTGCCAGCCCTGAAAACTAATGCAGTTTTTCACTATCCCTCTGCAGCCTATCCACAGGCACAACAGCTTTGGGGATCTCTGCTTTCTCAGAGACTCAGCATGTCACGGTGCTCGCTCTCGGCAGAAGCTTTTTTCTGAAAAGGCAAACTTACGGCTCCTTCTCCCACAGGGAAGGTGCCAGCCCTGAAAACTAATGCAGTTTTTCACTATCCCTCTGCAGCCTATCCACAGGCACAACAGCTTTGGGGATCTCTGCTTTCCCAGAGACTCAGCATGTCACGGTGCTCGCTCTCGGCAGAAGCTTTTTTCTGAAAAGGCAAACTTACGGCTCCTTCTCCCACAGGGAAGGTGCCAGCCCTGAAAACTAATGCAGTTTTTCACTATCCCTCTGCAGCCTATCCACAGGCACAACAGCTTTTGGGATCTCTGCTTTCCCAGAGACTCAGCATTTCACGGTGCTCACTCTCGCCAGAGCCTTTTTCTGAAAAGGCAAAGTTACAGCTCCTTCTCCCACAAGGAAGGTGCCAGCCCTGAAAGATCTTGCTGGTATTCACTATCCCTCTGCAGCCTATCCACAGGCACAACAGCTTTTGGGATCTCTGCTTTCCCAGAGACTCAGCATGTCACGGTGCTCGCTCTCGGCAGAAGCTTTTTTCTGAGAAGGCAAACTTACGGCTCCTTCTCCCACAGGGAAGGTGCCAGCCCTGAAAACTAATGCAGTTTTTCACTATCCCTCTGCAGCCTATCCACAGGCACAACAGCTTTGGGGATCTCTGCTTTCCCAGAGACTCAGCATGTCACGGTGCTCGCTCTCGGCAGAAGCTTTTTTCTGAAAAGGCAAACTTACGGCTCCTTCTCCCTCAGGGAAGGTGCCAGCCCTGAAAACTAATGCAGTTTTTCACTATCCCTCTGCAGCCTATCCACAGGCACAACAGCTTTGGGGATCTCTGCTTTCCCAGAGACTCAGCATGTCACGGTGCTCGCTCTCGGCAGAAGCTTTTTTCTGAAAAGGCAAACTTACGGCTCCTTCTCCCACAGGGAAGGTGCCAGCCCTGAAAACTAATGCAGTTTTTCACTATCCCTCTGCAGCCTATCCACAGGCACAACAGCTTTGGGGATCTCTGCTTTCCCAGAGACTCAGCATGTCACGGTGCTCGCTCTCGGCAGAAGCTTTATTCTGAAAAGGGAAACTTACGGCTCCTTCTCCCACAGGGAAGGTGCCAGCCCTGAAAACTAATGCAGTTTTTCACTATCCCTCTGCAGCCTATCCACAGGCACAACAGCTTTTGGGATCTCTGCTTTCCCAGAGACTCAGCATGTCACGGTGCTCGCTCTCGGCAGAAGCTTTTTTCTGAAAAGGCAAACTTACGGCTCCTTCTCCCACAGGGAAGGTGCCAGCCCTGAAAACTAATGCAGTTTTTCACTATCCCTCTGCAGCCTATCCACAGGCACAACAGCTTTGGGGATCTCTGCTTTCCCAGAGACTCAGCATGTCACGGTGCTCACTCTCGCCAGAGCCTTTTTCTGAAAAGGCAAACTTACGGCTCCTTCTCCCACAAGGAAGGTGCCAGCCCTGAAAGATCTTGCTGGTATTCACTATCCCTCTGCAGCCTATCCACAGGCACAACAGCTTTTGGGATCTCTGCTTTCCCAGAGACTCAGCATGTCACGGTGCTCGCTCTCGGCAGAAGCTTTTTTCTGAGAAGGCAAACTTACGGCTCCTTCTCCCACAGGGAAGGTGCCAGCCCTGAAAACTAATGCAGTTTTTCACTATCCCTCTGCAGCCTATCCACAGGCACAACAGCTTTGGGGATCTCTGCTTTCCCAGAGACTCAGCATGTCACGGTGCTCGCTCTCGGCAGAAGCTTTTTTCTGAAAAGGCAAACTTACGGCTCCTTCTCCCTCAGGGAAGGTGCCAGCCCTGAAAACTAATGCAGTTTTTCACTATCCCTCTGCAGCCTATCCACAGGCACAACAGCTTTGGGGATCTCTGCTTTCCCAGAGACTCAGCATGTCACGGTGCTCGCTCTCGGCAGAAGCTTTTTTCTGAAAAGGCAAACTTACGGCTCCTTCTCCCACAGGGAAGGTGCCAGCCCTGAAAACTAATGCAGTTTTTCACTATCCCTCTGCAGCCTATCCACAGGCACAACAGCTTTGGGGATCTCTGCTTTCCCAGAGACTCAGCATGTCACGGTGCTCGCTCTCGGCAGAAGCTTTTTTCTGAAAAGGCAAACTTACGGCTCCTTCTCCCACAGGGAAGGTGCCAGCCCTGAAAACTAATGCAGTTTTTCACTATCCCTCTGCAGCCTATCCACAGGCACAACAGCTTTGGGGATCTCTGCTTTCCCAGAGACTCAGCATGTCACGGTGCTCACTCTCGCCAGAGCCTTTTTCTGAAAAGGCAAACTTACGGCTCCTTCTCCCACAAGGAAGGTGCCAGCCCTGAAAGATCTTGCTGGTATTCACTATCCCTCTGCAGCCTATCCACAGGCACAACAGCTTTTGGGATCTCTGCTTTCCCAGAGACTCAGCATGTCACGGTGCTCGCTCTCGGCAGAAGCTTTTTTCTGAAAAGGCAAACTTACGGCTCCTTCTCCCACAGGGAAGGTGCCAGCCCTGAAAACTAATGCAGTTTTTCACTATCCCTCTGCAGCCTATCCACAGGCACAACAGCTTTGGGGATCTCTGCTTTCCCAGAGACTCAGCATGTCACGGTGCTCGCTCTCGGCAGAAGCTTTTTTCTGAAAAGGCAAACTTACGGCTCCTTCTCCCTCAGGGAAGGTGCCAGCCCTGAAAACTAATGCAGTTTTTCACTATCCCTCTGCAGCCTATCCACAGGCACAACAGCTTTGGGGATCTCTGCTTTCCCAGAGACTCAGCATGTCACGGTGCTCGCTCTCGGCAGAAGCTTTTTTCTGAAAAGGCAAACTTACGGCTCCTTCTCCCACAGGGAAGGTGCCAGCCCTGAAAACTAATGCAGTTTTTCACTATCCCTCTGCAGCCTATCCACAGGCACAACAGCTTTGGGGATCTCTGCTTTCTCAGAGACTCAGCATGTCACGGTGCTCGCTCTCGGCAGAAGCTTTTTTCTGAAAAGGCAAACTTACGGCTCCTTCTCCCACAGGGAAGGTGCCAGCCCTGAAAACTAATGCAGTTTTTCACTATCCCTCTGCAGCCTATCCACAGGCACAACAGCTTTGGGGATCTCTGCTTTCCCAGAGACTCAGCATGTCACGGTGCTCGCTCTCGGCAGAAGCTTTTTTCTGAAAAGGCAAACTTACGGCTCCTTCTCCCACAGGGAAGGTGCCAGCCCTGAAAACTAATGCAGTTTTTCACTATCCCTCTGCAGCCTATCCACAGGCACAACAGCTTTTGGGATCTCTGCTTTCCCAGAGACTCAGCATTTCACGGTGCTCACTCTCGCCAGAGCCTTTTTCTGAAAAGGCAAAGTTACAGCTCCTTCTCCCACAAGGAAGGTGCCAGCCCTGAAAGATCTTGCTGGTATTCACTATCCCTCTGCAGCCTATCCACAGGCACAACAGCTTTTGGGATCTCTGCTTTCCCAGAGACTCAGCATGTCACGGTGCTCGCTCTCGGCAGAAGCTTTTTTCTGAGAAGGCAAACTTACGGCTCCTTCTCCCACAGGGAAGGTGCCAGCCCTGAAAACTAATGCAGTTTTTCACTATCCCTCTGCAGCCTATCCACAGGCACAACAGCTTTGGGGATCTCTGCTTTCCCAGAGACTCAGCATGTCACGGTGCTCGCTCTCGGCAGAAGCTTTTTTCTGAAAAGGCAAACTTACGGCTCCTTCTCCCTCAGGGAAGGTGCCAGCCCTGAAAACTAATGCAGTTTTTCACTATCCCTCTGCAGCCTATCCACAGGCACAACAGCTTTGGGGATCTCTGCTTTCCCAGAGACTCAGCATGTCACGGTGCTCGCTCTCGGCAGAAGCTTTTTTCTGAAAAGGCAAACTTACGGCTCCTTCTCCCACAGGGAAGGTGCCAGCCCTGAAAACTAATGCAGTTTTTCACTATCCCTCTGCAGCCTATCCACAGGCACAACAGCTTTGGGGATCTCTGCTTTCCCAGAGACTCAGCATGTCACGGTGCTCGCTCTCGGCAGAAGCTTTATTCTGAAAAGGGAAACTTACGGCTCCTTCTCCCACAGGGAAGGTGCCAGCCCTGAAAACTAATGCAGTTTTTCACTATCCCTCTGCAGCCTATCCACAGGCACAACAGCTTTGGGGATCTCTGCTTTCCCAGAGACTCAGCATGTCACGGTGCTCGCTCTCGGCAGAAGCTTTTTTCTGAAAAGGCAAACTTACGGCTCCTTCTCCCACAGGGAAGGTGCCAGCCCTGAAAACTAATGCAGTTTTTCACTATCCCTCTGCAGCCTATCCACAGGCACAACAGCTTTTGGGATCTCTGCTTTCCCAGAGACTCAGCATGTCACGGTGCTCGCTCTCGGCAGAAGCTTTTTTCTGAAAAGGCAAACTTACGGCTCCTTCTCCCACAGGGAAGGTGCCAGCCCTGAAAACTAATGCAGTTTTTCACTATCCCTCTGCAGCCTATCCACAGGCACAACAGCTTTGGGGATCTCTGCTTTCCCAGAGACTCAGCATGTCACGGTGCTCGCTCTCGGCAGAAGCTTTTTTCTGAGAAGGCAAACTTACGGCTCCTTCTCCCACAGGGAAGGTGCCAGCCCTGAAAACTAATGCAGTTTTTCACTATCCCTCTGCAGCCTATCTACAGGCAAAACAGCTTTTGGGATCTCTGCTTTCCCAGAGACTCAGCATGTCACGGTGCTCGCTCTCGGCAGAAGCTTTTTTCTGAAAAGGCAAACTTACGGCTCCTTCTCCCACAGGGAAGGTGCCAGCCCTGAAAACTAATGCAGTTTTTCACTATCCCTCTGCAGCCTATCCACAGGCACAACAGCTTTGGGGATCTCTGCTTTCCCAGAGACTCAGCATGTCACGGTGCTCGCTCTCGGCAGAAGCTTTTTTCTGAAAAGGCAAACTTACGGCTCCTTCTCCCACAGGGAAGGTGCCAGCCCTGAAAACTAATGCAGTTTTTCACTATCCCTCTGCAGCCTATCCACAGGCACAACAGCTTTTGGGATCTCTGCTTTCCCAGAGACTCAGCATGTCACGGTGCTTACTCTCGCCAGAGCCTTTTTCTGAAAAGGCAAACTTACGGCTCCTTCTCCCACAAGGAAGGTGCCAGCCCTGAAAGATCTTGCTGGTATTCACTATCCCTCTGCAGCCTATCCACAGGCACAACAGCTTTTGGGATCTCTGCTTTCCCAGAGACTCAGCATGTCACGGTGCTCGCTCTCGGCAGAAGCTTTTTTCTGAGAAGGCAAACTTACGGCTCCTTCTCCCACAGGGAAGGTGCCAGCCCTGAAAACTAATGCAGTTTTTCACTATCCCTCTGCAGCCTATCCACAGGCACAACAGCTTTGGGGATCTCTGCTTTCCCAGAGACTCAGCATGTCACGGTGCTCGCTCTCGGCAGAAGCTTTTTTCTGAAAAGGCAAACTTACGGCTCCTTCTCCCACAGGGAAGGTGCCAGCCCTGAAAACTAATGCAGTTTTACACTATCCCTCTGCAGCCTATCCACAGGCACAACAGCTTTGGGGATCTCTGCTTTCCCAGAGACTCAGCATGTCACGGTGCTCGCTCTCGGCAGAAGCTTTTTTCTGAGAAGGCAAACTTACGGCTCCTTCTCCCACAGGGAAGGTGCCAGCCCTGAAAACTAATGCAGTTTTTCACTATCCCTCTGCAGCCTATCCACAGGCACAACAGCTTTTGGGATCTCTGCTTTCCCAGAGACTCAGCATGTCACGGTGCTCACTCTCGCCAGAGCCTTTTTCTGAAAAGGCAAACTTACGGCTCCTTCTCCCACAAGGAAGGTGCCAGCCCTGAAAGATCTTGCTGGTATTCACTATCCCTCTGCAGCCTATCCACAGGCACAACAGCTTTTGGGATCTCTGCTTTCCCAGAGACTCAGCATGTCACGGTGCTCGCTCTCGGCAGAAGCTTTTTTCTGAGAAGGCAAACTTACGGCTCCTTCTCCCACAGGGAAGGTGCCAGCCCTGAAAACTAATGCAGTTTTTCACTATCCCTCTGCAGCCTATCCACAGGCACAACAGCTTTGGGGATCTCTGCTTTCCCAGAGACTCAGCATGTCACGGTGCTCGCTCTCGGCAGAAGATTTTTCTGAAAAGGCAAACTTACGACTCCTTCTCCCTCAGGGAAGGTGCCAGCCCTGAAAACTAATGCAGTTTTTCACTATCCCTCTGCAGCCTATCCACAGGCACAACAGCTTTTGGGATCTCTGCTTTCCCAGAGACTCAGCATGTCACGGTGCTCGCTCTCGGCAGAAGCTTTTTTCTGAAAAGGCAAACTTACGGCTCCTTCTCCCACAGGGAAGGTGCCAGCCCTGAAAACTAATGCAGTTTTTCACTATCCCTCTGCAGCCTATCCACAGGCACAACAGCTTTGGGGATCTCTGCTTTCCCAGAGACTCAGCATGTCACGGTGCTCGCTCTCGGCAGAAGCTTTTTTCTGAAAAGGCAAACTTACGGCTCCTTCTCCCACAGGGAAGGTGCCAGCCCTGAAAACTAATGCAGTTTTTCACTATCCCTCTGCAGCCTATCCACAGGCACAACAGCTTTTGGGATCTCTGCTTTCCCAGAGACTCAGCATGTCACGGTGCTCACTCTCGCCAGAGCCTTTTTCTGAAAAGGCAAACTTACGGCTCCTTCTCCCACAAGGAAGGTGCCAGCCCTGAAAGATCTTGCTGGTATTCACTATCCCTCTGCAGCCTATCCACAGGCAAAACAGCTTTTGGGATCTCTGCTTTCCCAGAGACTCAGCATGTCACGGTGCTCGCTCTCGGCAGAAGCTTTTTTCTGAGAAGGCAAACTTACGGCTCCTTCTCCCACAGGGAAGGTGCCAGCCCTGAAAACTAATGCAGTTTTTCACTATCCCTCTGCAGCCTATCCACAGGCACAACAGCTTTGGGGATCTCTGCTTTCCCAGAGACTCAGCATGTCACGGTGCTCGCTCTCGGCAGAAGCTTTTTTCTGAAAAGGCAAACTTACGGCTCCTTCTCCCTCAGGGAAGGTGCCAGCCCTGAAAACTAATGCAGTTTTTCACTATCCCTCTGCAGCCTATCCACAGGCACAACAGCTTTGGGGATCTCTGCTTTCCCAGAGACTCAGCATGTCACGGTGCTCGCTCTCGGCAGAAGCTTTTTTCTGAAAAGGCAAACTTACGGCTCCTTCTCCCACAGGGAAGGTGCCAGCCCTGAAAACTAATGCAGTTTTTCACTATCCCTCTGCAGCCTATCCACAGGCACAACAGCTTTGGGGATCTCTGCTTTCCCAGAGACTCAGCATGTCACGGTGCTCGCTCTCGGCAGAAGCTTTTTTCTGAAAAGGCAAACTTACGGCTCCTTCTCCCACAGGGAAGGTGCCAGCCCTGAAAACTAATGCAGTTTTTCACTATCCCTCTGCAGCCTATCCACAGGCACAACAGCTTTGGGGATCTCTGCTTTCCCAGAGACTCAGCATGTCACGGTGCTTACTCTCGCCAGAGCCTTTTTCTGAAAAGGCAAACTTACGGCTCCTTCTCCCACAAGGAAGGTGCCAGCCCTGAAAGATCTTGCTGGTATTCACTATCCCTCTGCAGCCTATCCACAGGCACAACAGCTTTTGGGATCTCTGCTTTCCCAGAGACTCAGCATGTCACGGTGCTCGCTCTCGGCAGAAGCTTTTTTCTGAAAAGGCAAACTTACGGCTCCTTCTCCCACAGGGAAGGTGCCAGCCCTGAAAACTAATGCAGTTTTTCACTATCCCTCTGCAGCCTATCCACAGGCACAACAGCTTTGGGGATCTCTGCTTTCCCAGAGACTCAGCATGTCACGGTGCTCGCTCTCGGCAGAAGCTTTTTTCTGAAAAGGCAAACTTACGGCTCCTTCTCCCACAGGGAAGGTGCCAGCCCTGAAAACTAATGCAGTTTTACACTATCCCTCTGCAGCCTATCCACAGGCACAACAGCTTTGGGGATCTCTGCTTTCCCAGAGACTCAGCATGTCACGGTGCTCGCTCTCGGCAGAAGCTTTTTTCTGAAAAGGCAAACTTACGGCTCCTTCTCCCTCAGGGAAGGTGCCAGCCCTGAAAACTAATGCAGTTTTTCACTATCCCTCTGCAGCCTATCCACAGGCACAACAGCTTTGGGGATCTCTGCTTTCCCAGAGACTCAGCATGTCACGGTGCTCGCTCTCGGCAGAAGCTTTTTTCTGAAAAGGCAAACTTACGGCTCCTTCTCCCACAGGGAAGGTGCCAGCCCTGAAAACTAATGCAGTTTTTCACTATCCCTCTGCAGCCTATCCACAGGCACAACAGCTTTGGGGATCTCTGCTTTCCCAGAGACTCAGCATGTCACGGTGCTCGCTCTCGGCAGAAGCTTTTTTCTGAAAAGGCAAACTTACGGCTCCTTCTCCCACAGGGAAGGTGCCAGCCCTGAAAACTAATGCAGTTTTTCACTATCCCTCTGCAGCCTATCCACAGGCACAACAGCTTTGGGGATCTCTGCTTTCCCAGAGACTCAGCATGTCACGGTGCTCGCTCTCGGCAGAAGCTTTTTTCTGAAAAGGCAAACTTACGGCTCCTTCTCCCTCAGGGAAGGTGCCAGCCCTGAAAACTAATGCAGTTTTTCACTATCCCTCTGCAGCCTATCCACAGGCACAACAGCTTTGGGGATCTCTGCTTTCCCAGAGACTCAGCATGTCACGGTGCTCGCTCTCGGCAGAAGCTTTTTTCTGAAAAGGCAAACTTACGGCTCCTTCTCCCACAGGGAAGGTGCCAGCCCTGAAAACTAATGCAGTTTTTCACTATCCCTCTGCAGCCTATCCACAGGCACAACAGCTTTGGGGATCTCTGCTTTCCCAGAGACTCAGCATGTCACGGTGCTCGCTCTCGGCAGAAGCTTTTTTCTGAAAAGGCAAACTTACGGCTCCTTCTCCCACAGGGAAGGTGCCAGCCCTGAAAACTAATGCAGTTTTTCACTATCCCTCTGCAGCCTATCCACAGGCACAACAGCTTTGGGGATCTCTGCTTTCCCAGAGACTCAGCATGTCACGGTGCTCGCTCTCGGCAGAAGCTTTTTTCTGAAAAGGCAAACTTACGGCTCCTTCTCCCACAGGGAAGGTGCCAGCCCTGAAAACTAATGCAGTTTTTCACTATCCCTCTGCAGCCTATCCACAGGCACAACAGCTTTGGGGATCTCTGCTTTCCCAGAGACTCAGCATGTCACGGTGCTCGCTCTCGGCAGAAGCTTTTTTCTGAGAAGGCAAACTTACGGCTCCTTCTCCCACAGGGAAGGTCCCAGCCCTGAAAACTAATGCAGTTTTTCACTATCCCTCTGCAGCCTATCCACAGGCACAACAGCTTTGGGGATCTCTGCTTTCCCAGAGACTCAGCATGTCACGGTGCTCGCTCTCGGCAGAAGCTTTTTTCTGAAAAGGCAAACTTACGGCTCCTTCTCCCACAGGGAAGGTGCCAGCCCTGAAAACTAATGCAGTTTTTCACTATCCCTCTGCAGCCTATCCACAGGCAAAACAGCTTTTGGGATCTCTGCTTTCCCAGAGACTCAGCATGTCACGGTGCTCGCTCTCGGCAGAAGCTTTTTTCTGAGAAGGCAAACTTACGGCTCCTTCTCCCACAGGGAAGGTGCCAGCCCTGAAAACTAATGCAGTTTTTCACTATCCCTCTGCAGCCTATCCACAGGCACAACAGCTTTGGGGATCTCTGCTTTCCCAGAGACTCAGCATGTCACGGTGCTCGCTCTCGGCAGAAGCTTTTTTCTGAAAAGGCAAACTTACGGCTCCTTCTCCCACAGGGAAGGTGCCAGCCCTGAAAACTAATGCAGTTTTTCACTATCCCTCTGCAGCCTATCCACAGGCACAACAGCTTTGGGGATCTCTGCTTTCCCAGAGACTCAGCATGTCACGGTGCTCGCTCTCGGCAGAAGCTTTTTTCTGAAAAGGCAAACTTACGGCTCCTTCTCCCACAGGGAAGGTGCCAGCCCTGAAAACTAATGCAGTTTTTCACTATCCCTCTGCAGCCTATCCACAGGCACAACAGCTTTGGGGATCTCTGCTTTCCCAGAGACTCAGCATGTCACGGTGCTCGCTCTCGGCAGAAGCTTTTTTCTGAAAAGGCAAACTTACGGCTCCTTCTCCCACAGGGAAGGTGCCAGCCCTGAAAACTAATGCAGTTTTTCACTATCCCTCTGCAGCCTATCCACAGGCACAACAGCTTTTGGGATCTCTGCTTTCCCAGAGACTCAGCATGTCACGGTGCTCGCTCTCGGCAGAAGCTTTTTTCTGAAAAGGCAAACTTACGGCTCCTTCTCCCACAGGGAAGGTGCCAGCCCTGAAAACTAATGCAGTTTTTCACTATCCCTCTGCAGCCTATCCACAGGCACAACAGCTTTTGGGATCTCTGCTTTCCCAGAGACTCAGCATGTCACGGTGCTCACTCTCGCCAGAGCCTTTTTCTGAAAAGGCAAACTTACGGCTCCTTCTCCCACAAGGAAGGTGCCAGCCCTGAAAGATCTTGCTGGTATTCACTATCCCTCTGCAGCCTATCCACAGGCAAAACAGCTTTTGGGATCTCTGCTTTCCCAGAGACTCAGCATGTCACGGTGCTCGCTCTCGGCAGAAGCTTTTTTCTGAGAAGGCAAACTTACGGCTCCTTCTCCCACAGGGAAGGTGCCAGCCCTGAAAACTAATGCAGTTTTTCACTATCCCTCTGCAGCCTATCCACAGGCACAACAGCTTTGGGGATCTCTGCTTTCCCAGAGACTCAGCATGTCACGGTGCTCGCTCTCGGCAGAAGCTTTTTTCTGAAAAGGCAAACTTACGGCTCCTTCTCCCTCAGGGAAGGTGCCAGCCCTGAAAACTAATGCAGTTTTTCACTATCCCTCTGCAGCCTATCCACAGGCACAACAGCTTTGGGGATCTCTGCTTTCCCAGAGACTCAGCATGTCACGGTGCTCGCTCTCGGCAGAAGCTTTTTTCTGAAAAGGCAAACTTACGGCTCCTTCTCCCACAGGGAAGGTGCCAGCCCTGAAAACTAATGCAGTTTTTCACTATCCCTCTGCAGCCTATCCACAGGCACAACAGCTTTGGGGATCTCTGCTTTCCCAGAGACTCAGCATGTCACGGTGCTCGCTCTCGGCAGAAGCTTTTTTCTGAAAAGGCAAACTTACGGCTCCTTCTCCCACAGGGAAGGTGCCAGCCCTGAAAACTAATGCAGTTTTTCACTATCCCTCTGCAGCCTATCCACAGGCACAACAGCTTTGGGGATCTCTGCTTTCCCAGAGACTCAGCATGTCACGGTGCTCGCTCTCGGCAGAAGCTTTTTTCTGAAAAGGCAAACTTACGGCTCCTTCTCCCACAGGGAAGGTGCCAGCCCTGAAAACTAATGCAGTTTTTCACTATCCCTCTGCAGCCTATCCACAGGCACAACAGCTTTTGGGATCTCTGCTTTCCCAGAGACTCAGCATGTCACGGTGCTTACTCTCGCCAGAGCCTTTTTCTGAAAAGGCAAACTTACGGCTCCTTCTCCCACAAGGAAGGTGCCAGCCCTGAAAGATCTTGCTGGTATTCACTATCCCTCTGCAGCCTATCCACAGGCACAACAGCTTTTGGGATCTCTGCTTTCCCAGAGACTCAGCATGTCACGGTGCTCGCTCTCGGCAGAAGCTTTTTTCTGAAAAGGCAAACTTACGGCTCCTTCTCCCACAGGGAAGGTGCCAGCCCTGAAAACTAATGCAGTTTTTCACTATCCCTCTGCAGCCTATCCACAGGCACAACAGCTTTGGGGATCTCTGCTTTCCCAGAGACTCAGCATGTCACGGTGCTCGCTCTCGGCAGAAGCTTTTTTCTGAAAAGGCAAACTTACGGCTCCTTCTCCCACAGGGAAGGTGCCAGCCCTGAAAACTAATGCAGTTTTTCACTATCCCTCTGCAGCCTATCCACAGGCACAACAGCTTTGGGGATCTCTGCTTTCCCAGAGACTCAGCATGTCACGGTGCTCGCTCTCGGCAGAAGCTTTTTTCTGAAAAGGCAAACTTACGGCTCCTTCTCCCTCAGGGAAGGTGCCAGCCCTGAAAACTAATGCAGTTTTTCACTATCCCTCTGCAGCCTATCCACAGGCACAACAGCTTTGGGGATCTCTGCTTTCCCAGAGACTCAGCATGTCACGGTGCTCGCTCTCGGCAGAAGCTTTTTTCTGAAAAGGCAAACTTACGGCTCCTTCTCCCACAGGGAAGGTGCCAGCCCTGAAAACTAATGCAGTTTTTCACTATCCCTCTGCAGCCTATCCACAGGCACAACAGCTTTGGGGATCTCTGCTTTCCCAGAGACTCAGCATGTCACGGTGCTCGCTCTCGGCAGAAGCTTTTTTCTGAAAAGGCAAACTTACGGCTCCTTCTCCCACAGGGAAGGTGCCAGCCCTGAAAACTAATGCAGTTTTTCACTATCCCTCTGCAGCCTATCCACAGGCACAACAGCTTTGGGGATCTCTGCTTTCCCAGAGACTCAGCATGTCACGGTGCTCGCTCTCGGCAGAAGCTTTTTTCTGAAAAGGCAAACTTACGGCACCTTCTCCCTCAGGGAAGGTGCCAGCCCTGAAAACTAATGCAGTTTTTCACTATCCCTCTGCAGCCTATCCACAGGCACAACAGCTTTGGGGATCTCTGCTTTCCCAGAGACTCAGCATGTCACGGTGCTCGCTCTCGGCAGAAGCTTTTTTCTGAAAAGGCAAACTTACGGCTCCTTCTCCCACAGGGAAGGTGCCAGCCCTGAAAACTAATGCAGTTTTTCACTATCCCTCTGCAGCCTATCCACAGGCACAACAGCTTTGGGGATCTCTGCTTTCCCAGAGACTCAGCATGTCACGGTGCTCGCTCTCGGCAGAAGCTTTTTTCTGAAAAGGCAAACTTACGGCTCCTTCTCCCACAGGGAAGGTGCCAGCCCTGAAAACTAATGCAGTTTTTCACTATCCCTCTGCAGCCTATCCACAGGCACAACAGCTTTGGGGATCTCTGCTTTCCCAGAGACTCAGCATGTCACGGTGCTCGCTCTCGGCAGAAGCTTTTTTCTGAAAAGGCAAACTTACGGCTCCTTCTCCCACAGGGAAGGTGCCAGCCCTGAAAACTAATGCAGTTTTTCACTATCCCTCTGCAGCCTATCCACAGGCACAACAGCTTTGGGGATCTCTGCTTTCCCAGAGACTCAGCATGTCACGGTGCTCGCTCTCGGCAGAAGCTTTTTTCTGAGAAGGCAAACTTACGGCTCCTTCTCCCACAGGGAAGGTCCCAGCCCTGAAAACTAATGCAGTTTTTCACTATCCCTCTGCAGCCTATCCACAGGCACAACAGCTTTGGGGATCTCTGCTTTCCCAGAGACTCAGCATGTCACGGTGCTCGCTCTCGGCAGAAGCTTTTTTCTGAAAAGGCAAACTTACGGCTCCTTCTCCCACAGGGAAGGTGCCAGCCCTGAAAACTAATGCAGTTTTTCACTATCCCTCTGCAGCCTATCCACAGGCAAAACAGCTTTTGGGATCTCTGCTTTCCCAGAGACTCAGCATGTCACGGTGCTCGCTCTCGGCAGAAGCTTTTTTCTGAGAAGGCAAACTTACGGCTCCTTCTCCCACAGGGAAGGTGCCAGCCCTGAAAACTAATGCAGTTTTTCACTATCCCTCTGCAGCCTATCCACAGGCACAACAGCTTTGGGGATCTCTGCTTTCCCAGAGACTCAGCATGTCACGGTGCTCGCTCTCGGCAGAAGCTTTTTTCTGAAAAGGCAAACTTACGGCTCCTTCTCCCACAGGGAAGGTGCCAGCCCTGAAAACTAATGCAGTTTTTCACTATCCCTCTGCAGCCTATCCACAGGCACAACAGCTTTGGGGATCTCTGCTTTCCCAGAGACTCAGCATGTCACGGTGCTCGCTCTCGGCAGAAGCTTTTTTCTGAAAAGGCAAACTTACGGCTCCTTCTCCCACAGGGAAGGTGCCAGCCCTGAAAACTAATGCAGTTTTTCACTATCCCTCTGCAGCCTATCCACAGGCACAACAGCTTTGGGGATCTCTGCTTTCCCAGAGACTCAGCATGTCACGGTGCTCGCTCTCGGCAGAAGCTTTTTTCTGAAAAGGCAAACTTACGGCTCCTTCTCCCACAGGGAAGGTGCCAGCCCTGAAAACTAATGCAGTTTTTCACTATCCCTCTGCAGCCTATCCACAGGCACAACAGCTTTTGGGATCTCTGCTTTCCCAGAGACTCAGCATGTCACGGTGCTCGCTCTCGGCAGAAGCTTTTTTCTGAAAAGGCAAACTTACGGCTCCTTCTCCCACAGGGAAGGTCCCAGCCCTGAAAACTAATGCAGTTTTTCACTATCCCTCTGCAGCCTATCCACAGGCACAACAGCTTTTGGGATCTCTGCTTTCCCAGAGACTCAGCATGTCACGGTGCTCACTCTCGCCAGAGCCTTTTTCTGAAAAGGCAAACTTACGGCTCCTTCTCCCACAAGGAAGGTGCCAGCCCTGAAAGATCTTGCTGGTATTCACTATCCCTCTGCAGCCTATCCACAGGCACAACAGCTTTGGGGATCTCTGCTTTCCCAGAGACTCAGCATGTCACGGTGCTCGCTCTCGGCAGAAGCTTTTTTCTGAAAAGGCAAACTTACGGCTCCTTCTCCCACAGGGAAGGTGCCAGCCCTGAAAACTAATGCAGTTTTTCACTATCCCTCTGCAGCCTATCCACAGGCACAACAGCTTTGGGGATCTCTGCTTTCCCAGAGACTCAGCATGTCACGGTGCTCGCTCTCGGCAGAAGCTTTTTTCTGAAAAGGCAAACTTACGGCTCCTTCTCCCACAGGGAAGGTGCCAGCCCTGAAAACTAATGCAGTTTTTCACTATCCCTCTGCAGCCTATCCACAGGCACAACAGCTTTTGGGATCTCTGCTTTCCCAGAGACTCAGCATGTCACGGTGCTCGCTCTCGGCAGAAGCTTTTTTCTGAGAAGGCAAACTTACGGCTCCTTCTCCCACAGGGAAGGTGCCAGCCCTGAAAACTAATGCAGTTTTTCACTATCCCTCTGCAGCCTATCCACAGGCACAACAGCTTTGGGGATCTCTGCTTTCCCAGAGACTCAGCATGTCACGGTGCTCGCTCTCGGCAGAAGCTTTTTTCTGAAAAGGCAAACTTACGGCTCCTTCTCCCACAGGGAAGGTGCCAGCCCTGAAAACTAATGTAGTTTTTCACTATCCCTCTGCAGCCTATCCACAGGCACAACAGCTTTGGGGATCTCTGCTTTCCCAGAGACTCAGCATGTCACGGTGCTCGCTCTCGGCAGAAGCTTTTTTCTGAAAAGGCAAACTTACGGCTCCTTCTCCCACAGGGAAGGTGCCAGCCCTGAAAACTAATGCAGTTTTTACTATCCCTCTGCAGCCTATCCACAGGCACAACAGCTTTTGGGATCTCTGCTTTCCCAGAGACTCAGCATGTCACGGTGCTCACTCTCGCCAGAGCCTTTTTCTGAAAAGGCAAACTTACGGCTCCTTCTCCCACAAGGAAGGTGCCAGCCCTGAAAGATCTTGCTGGTATTCACTATCCCTCTGCAGCCTATCCACAGGCACAACAGCTTTTGGGATCTCTGCTTTCCCAGAGACTCAGCATGTCACGGTGCTCGCTCTCGGCAGAAGCTTTTTTCTGAAAAGGCAAACTTACGGCTCCTTCTCCCACAGGGAAGGTCCCAGCCCTGAAAACTAATGCAGTTTTTCACTATCCCTCTGCAGCCTATCCACAGGCACAACAGCTTTTGGGATCTCTGCTTTCCCAGAGACTCAGCATGTCACGGTGCTCACTCTCGCCAGAGCCTTTTTCTGAAAAGGCAAACTTACGGCTCCTTCTCCCACAAGGAAGGTGCCAGCCCTGAAAGATCTTGCTGGTATTCACTATCCCTCTGCAGCCTATCCACAGGCACAACAGCTTTGGGGATCTCTGCTTTCCCAGAGACTCAGCATGTCACGGTGCTCGCTCTCGGCAGAAGCTTTTTTCTGAAAAGGCAAACTTACGGCTCCTTCTCCCACAGGGAAGGTGCCAGCCCTGAAAACTAATGCAGTTTTTCACTATCCCTCTGCAGCCTATCCACAGGCACAACAGCTTTGGGGATCTCTGCTTTCCCAGAGACTCAGCATGTCACGGTGCTCGCTCTCGGCAGAAGCTTTTTTCTGAAAAGGCAAACTTACGGCTCCTTCTCCCACAGGGAAGGTGCCAGCCCTGAAAACTAATGCAGTTTTTCACTATCCCTCTGCAGCCTATCCACAGGCACAACAGCTTTTGGGATCTCTGCTTTCCCAGAGACTCAGCATGTCACGGTGCTCGCTCTCGGCAGAAGCTTTTTTCTGAGAAGGCAAACTTACGGCTCCTTCTCCCACAGGGAAGGTGCCAGCCCTGAAAACTAATGCAGTTTTTCACTATCCCTCTGCAGCCTATCCACAGGCACAACAGCTTTGGGGATCTCTGCTTTCCCAGAGACTCAGCATGTCACGGTGCTCGCTCTCGGCAGAAGCTTTTTTCTGAAAAGGCAAACTTACGGCTCCTTCTCCCACAGGGAAGGTGCCAGCCCTGAAAACTAATGTAGTTTTTCACTATCCCTCTGCAGCCTATCCACAGGCACAACAGCTTTGGGGATCTCTGCTTTCCCAGAGACTCAGCATGTCACGGTGCTCGCTCTCGGCAGAAGCTTTTTTCTGAAAAGGCAAACTTACGGCTCCTTCTCCCACAGGGAAGGTGCCAGCCCTGAAAACTAATGCAGTTTTTACTATCCCTCTGCAGCCTATCCACAGGCACAACAGCTTTTGGGATCTCTGCTTTCCCAGAGACTCAGCATGTCACGGTGCTCACTCTCGCCAGAGCCTTTTTCTGAAAAGGCAAACTTACGGCTCCTTCTCCCACAAGGAAGGTGCCAGCCCTGAAAGATCTTGCTGGTATTCACTATCCCTCTGCAGCCTATCCACAGGCACAACAGCTTTTGGGATCTCTGCTTTCCCAGAGACTCAGCATGTCACGGTGCTCGCTCTCGGCAGAAGCTTTTTTCTGAGAAGGCAAACTTACGGCTCCTTCTCCCACAGGGAAGGTGCCAGCCCTGAAAACTAATGCAGTTTTTCACTATCCCTCTGCAGCCTATCCACAGGCACAACAGCTTTGGGGATCTCTGCTTTCCCAGAGACTCAGCATGTCACGGTGCTCGCTCTCGGCAGAAGCTTTTTTCTGAAAAGGCAAACTTACGGCTCCTTCTCCCACAGGGAAGGTGCCAGCCCTGAAAACTAATGCAGTTTTTCACTATCCCTCTGCAGCCTATCCACAGGCACAACAGCTTTTGGGATCTCTGCTTTCCCAGAGACTCAGCATGTCACGGTGCTCGCTCTCGGCAGAAGCTTTTTTCTGAAAAGGCAAACTTACGGCTCCTTCTCCCACAGGGAAGGTGCCAGCCCTGAAAACTAATGCAGTTTTTCACTATCCCTCTGCAGCCTATCCACAGGCACAACAGCTTTTGGGATCTCTGCTTTCCCAGAGACTCAGCATGTCACGGTGCTCACTCTCGCCAGAGCCTTTTTCTGAAAAGGCAAACTTACGGCTCCTTCTCCCACAAGGAAGGTGCCAGCCCTGAAAGATCTTGCTGGTATTCACTATCCCTCTGCAGCCTATCCACAGGCACAACAGCTTTTGGGATCTCTGCTTTCCCAGAGACTCAGCATGTCACGGTGCTCGCTCTCGGCAGAAGCTTTTTTCTGAGAAGGCAAACTTACGGCTCCTTCTCCCACAGGGAAGGTGCCAGCCCTGAAAACTAATGCAGTTTTTCACTATCCCTCTGCAGCCTATCCACAGGCACAACAGCTTTGGGGATCTCTGCTTTCCCAGAGACTCAGCATGTCACGGTGCTCGCTCTCGGCAGAAGCTTTTTTCTGAAAAGGCAAACTTACGGCTCCTTCTCCCACAGGGAAGGTGCCAGCCCTGAAAACTAATGCAGTTTTTCACTATCCCTCTGCAGCCTATCCACAGGCACAACAGCTTTGGGGATCTCTGCTTTCCCAGAGACTCAGCATGTCACGGTGCTCGCTCTCGGCAGAAGCTTTTTTCTGAAAAGGCAAACTTACGGCTCCTTCTCCCACAGGGAAGGTGCCAGCCCTGAAAACTAATGCAGTTTTTCACTATCCCTCTGCAGCCTATCCACAGGCACAACAGCTTTGGGGATCTCTGCTTTCCCAGAGACTCAGCATGTCACGGTGCTCACTCTCGCCAGAGCCTTTTTCTGAAAAGGCAAACTTACGGCTCCTTCTCCCACAAGGAAGGTGCCAGCCCTGAAAGATCTTGCTGGTATTCACTATCCCTCTGCAGCCTATCCACAGGCACAACAGCTTTTGGGATCTCTGCTTTCCCAGAGACTCAGCATGTCACGGTGCTCGCTCTCGGCAGAAGCTTTTTTCTGAGAAGGCAAACTTACGGCTCCTTCTCCCACAGGGAAGGTGCCAGCCCTGAAAACTAATGCAGTTTTTCACTATCCCTCTGCAGCCTATCCACAGGCACAACAGCTTTGGGGATCTCTGCTTTCCCAGAGACTCAGCATGTCACGGTGCTCGCTCTCGGCAGAAGCTTTTTTCTGAAAAGGCAAACTTACGGCTCCTTCTCCCACAGGGAAGGTGCCAGCCCTGAAAACTAATGCAGTTTTTCACTATCCCTCTGCAGCCTATCCACAGGCACAACAGCTTTTGGGATCTCTGCTTTCCCAGAGACTCAGCATGTCACGGTGCTCGCTCTCGGCAGAAGCTTTTTTCTGAAAAGGCAAACTTACGGCTCCTTCTCCCACAGGGAAGGTGCCAGCCCTGAAAACTAATGCAGTTTTTCACTATCCCTCTGCAGCCTATCCACAGGCACAACAGCTTTGGGGATCTCTGCTTTCCCAGAGACTCAGCATGTCACGGTGCTCACTCTCGCCAGAGCCTTTTTCTGAAAAGGCAAACTTACGGCTCCTTCTCCCACAAGGAAGGTGCCAGCCCTGAAAGATCTTGCTGGTATTCACTATCCCTCTGCAGCCTATCCACAGGCACAACAGCTTTTGGGATCTCTGCTTTCCCAGAGACTCAGCATGTCACGGTGCTCGCTCTCGGCAGAAGCTTTTTTCTGAGAAGGCAAACTTACGGCTCCTTCTCCCACAGGGAAGGTGCCAGCCCTGAAAACTAATGCAGTTTTTCACTATCCCTCTGCAGCCTATCCACAGGCACAACAGCTTTGGGGATCTCTGCTTTCCCAGAGACTCAGCATGTCACGGTGCTCGCTCTCGGCAGAAGCTTTTTTCTGAAAAGGCAAACTTACGGCTCCTTCTCCCTCAGGGAAGGTGCCAGCCCTGAAAACTAATGCAGTTTTTCACTATCCCTCTGCAGCCTATCCACAGGCACAACAGCTTTGGGGATCTCTGCTTTCCCAGAGACTCAGCATGTCACGGTGCTCGCTCTCGGCAGAAGCTTTTTTCTGAAAAGGCAAACTTACGGCTCCTTCTCCCACAGGGAAGGTGCCAGCCCTGAAAACTAATGCAGTTTTTCACTATCCCTCTGCAGCCTATCCACAGGCACAACAGCTTTGGCGATCTCTGCTTTCCCAGAGACTCAGCATTTCACGGTGCTCACTCTCGCCAGAGCCTTTTTCTGAAAAGGCAAAGTTACGGCTCCTTCTCCCACAAGGAAGGTGCCAGCCCTGAAAGATCTTGCTGGTATTCACTATCCCTCTGCAGCCTATCCACAGGCACAACAGCTTTTGGGATCTCTGCTTTCCCAGAGACTCAGCATGTCACGGTGCTCGCTCTCGGCAGAAGCTTTTTTCTGAGAAGGCAAACTTACGGCTCCTTCTCCCACAGGGAAGGTGCCAGCCCTGAAAACTAATGCAGTTTTTCACTATCCCTCTGCAGCCTATCCACAGGCACAACAGCTTTGGGGATCTCTGCTTTCCCAGAGACTCAGCATGTCACGGTGCTCGCTCTCGGCAGAAGCTTTTTTCTGAAAAGGCAAACTTACGGCTCCTTCTCCCTCAGGGAAGGTGCCAGCCCTGAAAACTAATGCAGTTTTTCACTATCCCTCTGCAGCCTATCCACAGGCACAACAGCTTTGGGGATCTCTGCTTTCCCAGAGACTCAGCATGTCACGGTGCTCGCTCTCGGCAGAAGCTTTATTCTGAAAAGGCAAACTTACGGCTCCTTCTCCCACAGGGAAGGTGCCAGCCCTGAAAACTAATGCAGTTTTTCACTATCCCTCTGCAGCCTATCCACAGGCACAACAGCTTTGGGGATCTCTGCTTTCCCAGAGACTCAGCATGTCACGGTGCTCGCTCTCGGCAGAAGCTTTTTTCTGAAAAGGCAAACTTACGGCTCCTTCTCCCACAGGGAAGGTGCCAGCCCTGAAAACTAATGCAGTTTTTCACTATCCCTCTGCAGCCTATCCACAGGCACAACAGCTTTTGGGATCTCTGCTTTCCCAGAGACTCAGCATGTCACGGTGCTCACTCTCGCCAGAGCCTTTTTCTGAAAAGGCAAACTTACGGCTCCTTCTCCCACAAGGAAGGTGCCAGCCCTGAAAGATCTTGCTGGTATTCACTATCCCTCTGCAGCCTATCCACAGGCACAACAGCTTTTGGGATCTCTGCTTTCCCAGAGACTCAGCATGTCACGGTGCTCGCTCTCGGCAGAAGCTTTTTTCTGAGAAGGCAAACTTACGGCTCCTTCTCCCACAGGGAAGGTGCCAGCCCTGAAAACTAATGCAGTTTTTCACTATCCCTCTGCAGCCTATCCACAGGCACAACAGCTTTGGGGATCTCTGCTTTCCCAGAGACTCAGCATGTCACGGTGCTCGCTCTCGGCAGAAGCTTTTTTCTGAAAAGGCAAACTTACGGCTCCTTCTCCCTCAGGGAAGGTGCCAGCCCTGAAAACTAATGCAGTTTTTCACTATCCCTCTGCAGCCTATCCACAGGCACAACAGCTTTGGGGATCTCTGCTTTCCCAGAGACTCAGCATGTCACGGTGCTTACTCTCGCCAGAGCCTTTTTCTGAAAAGGCAAACTTACGGCTCCTTCTCCCACAAGGAAGGTGCCAGCCCTGAAAGATCTTGCTGGTATTCACTATCCCTCTGCAGCCTATCCACAGGCACAACAGCTTTTGGGATCTCTGCTTTCCCAGAGACTCAGCATGTCACGGTGCTCGCTCTCGGCAGAAGCTTTTTTCTGAGAAGGCAAACTTACGGCTCCTTCTCCCACAGGGAAGGTGCCAGCCCTGAAAACTAATGCAGTTTTTCACTATCCCTCTGCAGCCTATCCACAGGCACAACAGCTTTGGGGATCTCTGCTTTCCCAGAGACTCAGCATGTCACGGTGCTCGCTCTCGGCAGAAGCTTTTTTCTGAAAAGGCAAACTTACGGCTCCTTCTCCCACAGGGAAGGTGCCAGCCCTGAAAACTAATGCAGTTTTTCACTATCCCTCTGCAGCCTATCCACAGGCACAACAGCTTTGGGGATCTCTGCTTTCCCAGAGACTCAGCATGTCACGGTGCTCGCTCTCGGCAGAAGCTTTTTTCTGAAAAGGCAAACTTACGGCTCCTTCTCCCTCAGGGAAGGTGCCAGCCCTGAAAACTAATGCAGTTTTTCACTATCCCTCTGCAGCCTATCCACAGGCACAACAGCTTTGGGGATCTCTGCTTTCCCAGAGACTCAGCATGTCACGGTGCTCACTCTCGCCAGAGCCTTTTTCTGAAAAGGCAAACTTACGGCTCCTTCTCCCACAAGGAAGGTGCCAGCCCTGAAAGATCTTGCTGGTATTCACTATCCCTCTGCAGCCTATCCACAGGCACAACAGCTTTTGGGATCTCTGCTTTCCCAGAGACTCAGCATGTCACGGTGCTCGCTCTCGGCAGAAGCTTTTTTCTGAGAAGGCAAACTTACGGCTCCTTCTCCCACAGGGAAGGTGCCAGCCCTGAAAACTAATGCAGTTTTTCACTATCCCTCTGCAGCCTATCCACAGGCACAACAGCTTTTGGGATCTCTGCTTTCCCAGAGACTCAGCATGTCACGGTGCTCGCTCTCGGCAGAAGCTTTTTTCTGAAAAGGCAAACTTACGGCTCCTTCTCCCACAGGGAAGGTGCCAGCCCTGAAAACTAATGCAGTTTTTCACTATCCCTCTGCAGCCTATCCACAGGCACAACAGCTTTGGGGATCTCTGCTTTCCCAGAGACTCAGCATGTCACGGTGCTCACTCTCGCCAGAGCCTTTTTCTGAAAAGGCAAACTTACGGCTCCTTCTCCCACAAGGAAGGTGCCAGCCCTGAAAGATCTTGCTGGTATTCACTATCCCTCTGCAGCCTATCCACAGGCACAACAGCTTTTGGGATCTCTGCTTTCCCAGAGACTCAGCATGTCACGGTGCTCGCTCTCGGCAGAAGCTTTTTTCTGAGAAGGCAAACTTACGGCTCCTTCTCCCACAGGGAAGGTGCCAGCCCTGAAAACTAATGCAGTTTTTCACTATCCCTCTGCAGCCTATCCACAGGCACAACAGCTTTGGGGATCTCTGCTTTCCCAGAGACTCAGCATGTCACGGTGCTCGCTCTCGGCAGAAGCTTTTTTCTGAAAAGGCAAACTTACGGCTCCTTCTCCCTCAGGGAAGGTGCCAGCCCTGAAAACTAATGCAGTTTTTCACTATCCCTCTGCAGCCTATCCACAGGCACAACAGCTTTGGGGATCTCTGCTTTCCCAGAGACTCAGCATGTCACGGTGCTCGTTCTCGGCAGAAGCTTTTTTCTGAAAAGGCAAACTTACGGCTCCTTCTCCCACAGGGAAGGTGCCAGCCCTGAAAACTAATGCAGTTTTTCACTATCCCTCTGCAGCCTATCCACAGGCACAACAGCTTTGGGGATCTCTGCTTTCCCAGAGACTCAGCATGTCACGGTGCTCGCTCTCGGCAGAAGCTTTTTTCTGAAAAGGCAAACTTACGGCTCCTTCTCCCACAGGGAAGGTGCCAGCCCTGAAAACTAATGCAGTTTTTCACTATCCCTCTGCAGCCTATCCACAGGCACAACAGCTTTGGGGATCTCTGCTTTCCCAGAGACTCAGCATGTCACGGTGCTCGCTCTCGGCAGAAGCTTTTTTCTGAAAAGGCAAACTTACGGCTCCTTCTCCCACAGGGAAGGTGCCAGCCCTGAAAACTAATGCAGTTTTTCACTATCCCTCTGCAGCCTATCCACAGGCACAACAGCTTTTGGGATCTCTGCTTTCCCAGAGACTCAGCATGTCACGGTGCTTACTCTCGCCAGAGCCTTTTTCTGAAAAGGCAAACTTACGGCTCCTTCTCCCACAAGGAAGGTGCCAGCCCTGAAAGATCTTGCTGGTATTCACTATCCCTCTGCAGCCTATCCACAGGCACAACAGCTTTTGGGATCTCTGCTTTCCCAGAGACTCAGCATGTCACGGTGCTCGCTCTCGGCAGAAGCTTTTTTCTGAAAAGGCAAACTTACGGCTCCTTCTCCCACAGGGAAGGTGCCAGCCCTGAAAACTAATGCAGTTTTTCACTATCCCTCTGCAGCCTATCCACAGGCACAACAGCTTTGGGGATCTCTGCTTTCCCAGAGACTCAGCATGTCACGGTGCTCGCTCTCGGCAGAAGCTTTTTTCTGAAAAGGCAAACTTACGGCTCCTTCTCCCACAGGGAAGGTGCCAGCCCTGAAAACTAATGCAGTTTTACACTATCCCTCTGCAGCCTATCCACAGGCACAACAGCTTTGGGGATCTCTGCTTTCCCAGAGACTCAGCATGTCACGGTGCTCGCTCTCGGCAGAAGCTTTTTTCTGAGAAGGCAAACTTACGGCTCCTTCTCCCACAGGGAAGGTGCCAGCCCTGAAAACTAATGCAGTTTTTCACTATCCCTCTGCAGCCTATCCACAGGCACAACAGCTTTGGGGATCTCTGCTTTCCCAGAGACTCAGCATGTCACGGTGCTCGCTCTCGGCAGAAGCTTTTTTCTGAAAAGGCAAACTTACGGCTCCTTCTCCCACAGGGAAGGTGCCAGCCCTGAAAACTAATGCAGTTTTTCACTATCCCTCTGCAGCCTATCCACAGGCACAACAGCTTTGGGGATCTCTGCTTTCCCAGAGACTCAGCATGTCACGGTGCTCGCTCTCGGCAGAAGCTTTTTTCTGAAAAGGCAAACTTACGGCTCCTTCTCCCACAGGGAAGGTGCCAGCCCTGAAAACTAATGCAGTTTTTCACTATCCCTCTGCAGCCTATCCACAGGCACAACAGCTTTGGGGATCTCTGCTTTCCCAGAGACTCAGCATGTCACGGTGCTCGCTCTCGGCAGAAGCTTTTTTCTGAAAAGGCAAACTTACGGCTCCTTCTCCCACAGGGAAGGTGCCAGCCCTGAAAACTAATGCAGTTTTTCACTATCCCTCTGCAGCCTATCCACAGGCACAACAGCTTTGGGGATCTCTGCTTTCCCAGAGACTCAGCATGTCACGGTGCTCGCTCTCGGCAGAAGCTTTTTTCTGAAAAGGCAAACTTACGGCTCCTTCTCCCACAGGGAAGGTGCCAGCCCTGAAAACTAATGCAGTTTTTCACTATCCCTCTGCAGCCTATCCACAGGCACAACAGCTTTGGGGATCTCTGCTTTCCCAGAGACTCAGCATGTCACGGTGCTCGCTCTCGGCAGAAGCTTTTTTCTGAAAAGGCAAACTTACGGCTCCTTCTCCCACAGGGAAGGTGCCAGCCCTGAAAACTAATGCAGTTTTTCACTATCCCTCTGCAGCCTATCCACAGGCACAACAGCTTTTGGGATCTCTGCTTTCCCAGAGACTCAGCATGTCACGGTGCTCGCTCTCGGCAGAAGCTTTTTTCTGAGAAGGCAAACTTACGGCTCCTTCTCCCACAGGGAAGGTCCCAGCCCTGAAAACTAATGCAGTTTTTCACTATCCCTCTGCAGCCTATCCACAGGCACAACAGCTTTGGGGATCTCTGCTTTCCCAGAGACTCAGCATGTCACGGTGCTCGCTCTCGGCAGAAGCTTTTTTCTGAAAAGGCAAACTTACGGCTCCTTCTCCCACAGGGAAGGTGCCAGCCCTGAAAACTAATGCAGTTTTTCACTATCCCTCTGCAGCCTATACACAGGCAAAACAGCTTTTGGGATCTCTGCTTTCCCAGAGACTCAGCATGTCACGGTGCTCGCTCTCGGCAGAAGCTTTTTTCTGAGAAGGCAAACTTACGGCTCCTTCTCCCACAGGAAGGTGCCAGCCCTGAAAACTAATGCAGTTTTTCACTATCCCTCTGCAGCCTATCCACAGGCACAACAGCTTTGGGGATCTCTGCTTTCCCAGAGACTCAGCATGTCACGGTGCTCGCTCTCGGCAGAAGCTTTTTTCTGAAAAGGCAAACTTACGGCTCCTTCTCCCACAGGGAAGGTGCCAGCCCTGAAAACTAATGCAGTTTTTCACTATCCCTCTGCAGCCTATCCACAGGCACAACAGCTTTGGGGATCTCTGCTTTCCCAGAGACTCAGCATGTCACGGTGCTCGCTCTCGGCAGAAGCTTTTTTCTGAAAAGGCAAACTTACGGCTCCTTCTCCCACAGGGAAGGTGCCAGCCCTGAAAACTAATGCAGTTTTTCACTATCCCTCTGCAGCCTATCCACAGGCACAACAGCTTTGGGGATCTCTGCTTTCCCAGAGACTCAGCATGTCACGGTGCTCGCTCTCGGCAGAAGCTTTTTTCTGAAAAGGCAAACTTACGGCTCCTTCTCCCACAGGGAAGGTGCCAGCCCTGAAAACTAATGCAGTTTTTCACTATCCCTCTGCAGCCTATCCACAGGCACAACAGCTTTTGGGATCTCTGTTTTCCCAGAGACTCAGCATGTCACGGTGCTCACTCTCGCCAGAGCCTTTTTCTGAAAAGGCAAACTTACGGCTCCTTCTCCCACAGGGAAGGTGCCAGCCCTGAAAACTAATGCAGTTTTTCACTATCCCTCTGCAGCCTATCCACAGGCACAACAGCTTTGGGGATCTCTGCTTTCCCAGAGACTCAGCATGTCACGGTGCTCACTCTCGCCAGAGCCTTTTTCTGAAAAGGCAAACTTACGGCTCCTTCTCCCACAAGGAAGGTGCCAGCCCTGAAAGATCTTGCTGGTATTCACTATCCCTCTGCAGCCTATCCACAGGCACAACAGCTTTGGGGATCTCTGCTTTCCCAGAGACTCAGCATGTCACGGTGCTCGCTCTCGGCAGAAGCTTTTTTCTGAAAAGGCAAACTTACGGCTCCTTCTCCCACAGGGAAGGTGCCAGCCCTGAAAACTAATGCAGTTTTTCACTATCCCTCTGCAGCCTATCCACAGGCACAACAGCTTTGGGGATCTCTGCTTTCCCAGAGACTCAGCATGTCACGGTGCTCGCTCTCGGCAGAAGCTTTTTTCTGAAAAGGCAAACTTACGGCTCCTTCTCCCACAGGGAAGGTGCCAGCCCTGAAAACTAATGCAGTTTTTCACTATCCCTCTGCAGCCTCTCCACAGGCACAACAGCTTTGGGGATCTCTGCTTTCCCAGAGACTCAGCATGTCACGGTGCTCGCTCTCGGCAGAAGCTTTTTTCTGAGAAGGCAAACTTACGGCTCCTTCTCCCACAGGGAAGGTGCCAGCCCTGAAAACTAATGCAGTTTTTCACTATCCCTCTGCAGCCTATCCACAGGCACAACAGCTTTGGGGATCTCTGCTTTCCCAGAGACTCAGCATGTCACGGTGCTCGCTCTCGGCAGAAGCTTTTTTCTGAAAAGGCAAACTTACGGCTCCTTCTCCCACAGGGAAGGTGCCAGCCCTGAAAACTAATGTAGTTTTTCACTATCCCTCTGCAGCCTATCCACAGGCACAACAGCTTTGGGGATCTCTGCTTTCCCAGAGACTCAGCATGTCACGGTGCTCGCTCTCGGCAGAAGCTTTTTTCTGAAAAGGCAAACTTAAGGCTCCTTCTCCCACAGGGAAGGTGCCAGCCCTGAAAACTAATGCAGTTTTTACTATCCCTCTGCAGCCTATCCACAGGCACAACAGCTTTTGGGATCTCTGCTTTCCCAGAGACTCAGCATGTCACGGTGCTCACTCTCGCCAGAGCCTTTTTCTGAAAAGGCAAACTTACGGCTCCTTCTCCCACAAGGAAGGTGCCAGCCCTGAAAGATCTTGCTGGTATTCACTATCCCTCTGCAGCCTATCCACAGGCACAACAGCTTTTGGGATCTCTGCTTTCCCAGAGACTCAGCATGTCACGGTGCTCGCTCTCGGCAGAAGCTTTTTTCTGAGAAGGCAAACTTACGGCTCCTTCTCCCACAGGGAAGGTGCCAGCCCTGAAAACTAATGCAGTTTTTCACTATCCCTCTGCAGCCTATCCACAGGCACAACAGCTTTGGGGATCTCTGCTTTCCCAGAGACTCAGCATGTCACGGTGCTCGCTCTCGGCAGAAGCTTTTTTCTGAAAAGGCAAACTTACGGCTCCTTCTCCCACAGGGAAGGTGCCAGCCCTGAAAACTAATGCAGTTTTTCACTATCCCTCTGCAGCCTATCCACAGGCACAACAGCTTTTGGGATCTCTGCTTTCCCAGAGACTCAGCATGTCACGGTGCTCGCTCTCGGCAGAAGCTTTTTTCTGAAAAGGCAAACTTACGGCTCCTTCTCCCACAGGGAAGGTGCCAGCCCTGAAAACTAATGCAGTTTTTCACTATCCCTCTGCAGCCTATCCACAGGCACAACAGCTTTTGGGATCTCTGCTTTCCCAGAGACTCAGCATGTCACGGTGCTCACTCTCGCCAGAGCCTTTTTCTGAAAAGGCAAACTTACGGCTCCTTCTCCCACAAGGAAGGTGCCAGCCCTGAAAGATCTTGCTGGTATTCACTATCCCTCTGCAGCCTATCCACAGGCACAACAGCTTTTGGGATCTCTGCTTTCCCAGAGACTCAGCATGTCACGGTGCTCGCTCTCGGCAGAAGCTTTTTTCTGAGAAGGCAAACTTACACTCCTTCTCCCACAGGGAAGGTGCCAGCCCTGAAAACTAATGCAGTTTTTCACTATCCCTCTGCAGCCTATCCACAGGCACAACAGCTTTGGGGATCTCTGCTTTCCCAGAGACTCAGCATGTCACGGTGCTCGCTCTCGGCAGAAGCTTTTTTCTGAAAAGGCAAACTTACGGCTCCTTCTCCCTCAGGGAAGGTGCCAGCCCTGAAAGATCTTGCTGCTCTTCACTATCCCTCTGCAGCCTATCCACAGGCACAACAGCATTGGGGATCTCTGCTTTCCCAGAGACTCAGCATGTCAAGGTGCTCGTTCTCGGCAGAAGCTTTTTTCTGAAAAGGCAAACTTACGGCTCCTTCTCCCACAAGGAAGGTGCCAGACCTGAAAGATCTTGCTGGTTTTCACTATCCCTCTGAGGCCTATCTATAGCCGCAACAGCACTGGGGATCTCTGCTTTCCCAGAGACTCAGCATGTCACGGTGCTCGTTCTCGGCAGAAGCCTTTTTCTGAAAAGTCAAACGTCTGGCTCCTTCTCCCACAAGGAAGGTGCCAGCCCTGAAAGATCTTGCTGGTTTTCACTATCCCTCTGCAGCCTATCCACAGGCACAACAGCACTGGGGATCCCTGCTTTCCCGGAGACTCAGCATGTCACGGTGCTCGTTCTCGGCAGAAGCTTTTTTCTGAAAAGGCAAACTTACGGCTGCTTCTCCCACAAGGAAGGTGCCAGCCCTGAAAGATCTTGCTGGTTTTCACTATCCCTCTGCAGCCTATCTATAGCCGCAACAGCACTGGGGATCTCTGCTTTCCCAGAGACTCAGCATGTCACGGTGCTCGTTCTCGGCAGAAGCCTTTTTCTGAAAAGGCAAACTTACGGCTCCTTCTCCCACAAGGAAGGTGCCAGCCCTGAAAGATCTTGCTGCTCTTCACTATCCCTCTGCAGCCTATCCACAGGCACAACAGCATTGGGGATCTCTGCTTTCCCAGAGACTCAGCATGTCACGGTGCTCGTTCTCGGCAGAAGCTTTTTTCTGAAAAGGCAAACTTACGGCTGCTTCTCCCACAAGGAAGGTGCCAGCCCTGAAAGATCTTGCTGGTTTTCACTATCCCTCTGCAGCCTATCCACAGGCACAACAGCACTGGGGATCCTTGCTTTCCCGGAGACTCAGCATGTCACGGTGCTCGTTCTCGGCAGAAGCCTTTTTCTGAAAAGTCAAACGTCTGGCTCCTTCTCCCACAAGGAAGGTGCTAGCCCTGAAAGATCTTGCTGCTCTTCACTATCCCTCTGCAGCCTATCCACAGGCACAACAGCATTGGGGATCTCTGCTTTCCCAGAGACTCAGCATGTCAAGGTGCTCGTTCTCGGCAGAAGCCTTTTTCTGAAAAGGCAAACTTACGGCTCCTTCTCCCACAAGGAAGGTGCCAGCCCTGAAAGATCTTGCTGGTTTTCACTATCCCTCTGAGGCCTATCTATAGCCGCAACAGCACTGGGGATCTCTGCTTTCCCAGAGATTCAGCATGTCACGGTGCTCGTTCTCGGCAGAAGCTTTTTTCTGAAAAGGCAAACTTACGGCTCCTTCTCCCACAAGGAAGGTGCCAGCCCTGAAAGATCTTGCTGCTCTTCACTATCCCTCTGAGGCCTATCTATAGCCGCAACAGCACTGGGGATCTCTGCTTTCCCAGAGACTCAGCATGTCACGGTGCTCGTTCTCGGCAGAAGCCTTTTTCTGAAAAGGCAAACTTACGGCTCCTTCTCCCACAAGGAAGGTGCCAGCCCTGAAAGATCTTGCTGGTTTTCACTATCCCTCTGCAGCCTATCCACAGGCACAACAGCTTTGGGGATCTCTGCTTTCCCAGAGACTCAGCATGTCACGGTGCTCGCTCTCGGCAGAAGCTTTTTTCTGAAAAGGCAAACTTACGGCTCCTTCTCCCACAGGGAAGGTGCCAGCCCTGAAAACTAATGCAGTTTTTCACTATCCCTCTGCAGCCTATCCACAGGCACAACAGCTTTTGGGATCTCTGCTTTCCCAGAGACTCAGCATGTCACGGTGCTCACTCTCGCCAGAGCCTTTTTCTGAAAAGGCAAACTTACGGCTCCTTCTCCCACAAGGAAGGTGCCAGCCCTGAAAGATCTTGCTGGTATTCACTATCCCTCTGCAGCCTATCCACAGGCACAACAGCTTTTGGGATCTCTGCTTTCCCAGAGACTCAGCATGTCACGGTGCTCGCTCTCGGCAGAAGCTTTTTTCTGAGAAGGCAAACTTACGGCTCCTTCTCCCACAGGGAAGGTGCCAGCCCTGAAAACTAATGCAGTTTTTCACTATCCCTCTGCAGCCTATCCACAGGCACAACAGCTTTGGGGATCTCTGCTTTCCCAGAGACTCAGCATGTCACGGTGCTCGCTCTCGGCAGAAGCTTTTTTCTGAAAAGGCAAACTTACGGCTCCTTCTCCCTCAGGGAAGGTGCCAGCCCTGAAAACTAATGCAGTTTTTCACTATCCCTCTGCAGCCTATCCACAGGCACAACAGCTTTGGGGATCTCTGCTTTCCCAGAGACTCAGCATGTCACGGTGCTCGCTCTCGGCAGAAGCTTTTTTCTGAAAAGGCAAACTTACGGCTCCTTCTCCCACAGGGAAGGTGCCAGCCCTGAAAACTAATGCAGTTTTTCACTATCCCTCTGCAGCCTATCCACAGGCACAACAGCTTTGGGGATCTCTGCTTTCCCAGAGACTCAGCATGTCACGGTGCTCGCTCTCGGCAGAAGCTTTTTTCTGAAAAGGCAAACTTACGGCTCCTTCTCCCACAGGGAAGGTGCCAGCCCTGAAAACTAATGCAGTTTTTCACTATCCCTCTGCAGCCTATCCACAGGCACAACAGCTTTGGGGATCTCTGCTTTCCCAGAGACTCAGCATGTCACGGTGCTCGCTCTCGGCAGAAGCTTTTTTCTGAAAAGGCAAACTTACGGCTCCTTCTCCCACAGGGAAGGTGCCAGCCCTGAAAACTAATGCAGTTTTTCACTATCCCTCTGCAGCCTATCCACAGGCACAACAGCTTTTGGGATCTCTGCTTTCCCAGAGACTCAGCATGTCACGGTGCTCGCTCTCGGCAGAAGCTTTTTTCTGAAAAGGCAAACTTACGGCTCCTTCTCCCACAGGGAAGGTGCCAGCCCTGAAAACTAATGCAGTTTTTCACTATCCCTCTGCAGCCTATCCACAGGCACAACAGCTTTGGGGATCTCTGCTTTCCCAGAGACTCAGCATGTCACGGTGCTCACTCTCGCCAGAGCCTTTTTCTGAAAAGGCAAACTTACGGCTCCTTCTCCCACAAGGAAGGTGCCAGCCCTGAAAGATCTTGCTGGTATTCACTATCCCTCTGCAGCCTATCCACAGGCACAACAGCTTTTGGGATCTCTGCTTTCCCAGAGACTCAGCATGTCACGGTGCTCGCTCTCGGCAGAAGCTTTTTTCTGAGAAGGCAAACTTACGGCTCCTTCTCCCACAGGGAAGGTGCCAGCCCTGAAAACTAATGCAGTTTTTCACTATCCCTCTGCAGCCTATCCACAGGCACAACAGCTTTGGGGATCTCTGCTTTCCCAGAGACTCAGCATGTCACGGTGCTCGCTCTCGGCAGAAGCTTTTTTCTGAAAAGGCAAACTTACGGCTCCTTCTCCCTCAGGGAAGGTGCCAGCCCTGAAATCTAATGCAGTTTTTCACTATCCCTCTGCAGCCTATCCACAGGCACAACAGCTTTGGGGATCTCTGCTTTCCCAGAGACTCAGCATGTCACGGTGCTCGCTCTCGGCAGAAGCTTTTTTCTGAAAAGGCAAACTTACGGCTCCTTCTCCCACAGGGAAGGTGCCAGCCCTGAAAACTAATGCAGTTTTTCACTATCCCTCTGCAGCCTATCCACAGGCACAACAGCTTTGGGGATCTCTGCTTTCCCAGAGACTCAGCATTTCACGGTGCTCACTCTCGCCAGAGCCTTTTTCTGAAAAGGCAAAGTTACGGCTCCTTCTCCCACAAGGAAGGTGCCAGCCCTGAAAGATCTTGCTGGTATTCACTATCCCTCTGCAGCCTATCCACAGGCACAACAGCTTTTGGGATCTCTGCTTTCCCAGAGACTCAGCATGTCACGGTGCTCGCTCTCGGCAGAAGCTTTTTTCTGAGAAGGCAAACTTACGGCTCCTTCTCCCACAGGGAAGGTGCCAGCCCTGAAAACTAATGCAGTTTTTCACTATCCCTCTGCAGCCTATCCACAGGCACAACAGCTTTGGGGATCTCTGCTTTCCCAGAGACTCAGCATGTCACGGTGCTCGCTCTCGGCAGAAGCTTTTTTCTGAAAAGGCAAACTTACGGCTCCTTCTCCCTCAGGGAAGGTGCCAGCCCTGAAAACTAATGCAGTTTTTCACTATCCCTCTGCAGCCTATCCACAGGCACAACAGCTTTGGGGATCTCTGCTTTCCCAGAGACTCAGCATGTCACGGTGCTCGCTCTCGGCAGAAGCTTTTTTCTGAAAAGGCAAACTTACGGCTCCTTCTCCCACAGGGAAGGTGCCAGCCCTGAAAACTAATGCAGTTTTTCACTATCCCTCTGCAGCCTATCCACAGGCACAACAGCTTTGGGGATCTCTGCTTTCCCAGAGACTCAGCATGTCACGGTGCTCGCTCTCGGCAGAAGCTTTATTCTGAAAAGGCAAACTTACGGCTCCTTCTCCCACAGGGAAGGTGCCAGCCCTGAAAACTAATGCAGTTTTTCACTATCCCTCTGCAGCCTATCCACAGGCACAACAGCTTTGGGGATCTCTGCTTTCCCAGAGACTCAGCATGTCACGGTGCTCGCTCTCGGCAGAAGCTTTTTTCTGAAAAGGCAAACTTACGGCTCCTTCTCCCACAGGGAAGGTGCCAGCCCTGAAAACTAATGCAGTTTTTCACTATCCCTCTGCAGCCTATCCACAGGCACAACAGCTTTTGGGATCTCTGCTTTCCCAGAGACTCAGCATGTCACGGTGCTCACTCTCGCCAGAGCCTTTTTCTGAAAAGGCAAACTTACGGCTCCTTCTCCCACAAGGAAGGTGCCAGCCCTGAAAGATCTTGCTGGTATTCACTATCCCTCTGCAGCCTATCCACAGGCACAACAGCTTTTGGGATCTCTGCTTTCCCAGAGACTCAGCATGTCACGGTGCTCGCTCTCGGCAGAAGCTTTTTTCTGAGAAGGCAAACTTACGGCTCCTTCTCCCACAGGGAAGGTGCCAGCCCTGAAAACTAATGCAGTTTTTCACTATCCCTCTGCAGCCTATCCACAGGCACAACAGCTTTGGGGATCTCTGCTTTCCCAGAGACTCAGCATGTCACGGTGCTCGCTCTCGGCAGAAGCTTTTTTCTGAAAAGGCAAACTTACGGCTCCTTCTCCCTCAGGGAAGGTGCCAGCCCTGAAAACTAATGCAGTTTTTCACTATCCCTCTGCAGCCTATCCACAGGCACAACAGCTTTGGGGATCTCTGCTTTCCCAGAGACTCAGCATGTCACGGTGCTCGCTCTCGGCAGAAGCTTTTTTCTGAAAAGGCAAACTTACGGCTCCTTCTCCCACAGGGAAGGTGCCAGCCCTGAAAACTAATGCAGTTTTTCACTATCCCTCTGCAGCCTATCCACAGGCACAACAGCTTTGGGGATCTCTGCTTTCCCAGAGACTCAGCATGTCACGGTGCTCGCTCTCGGCAGAAGCTTTTTTCTGAAAAGGCAAACTTACGGCTCCTTCTCCCACAGGGAAGGTGCCAGCCCTGAAAACTAATGCAGTTTTTCACTATCCCTCTGCAGCCTATCCACAGGCACAACAGCTTTTGGGATCTCTGCTTTCCCAGAGACTCAGCATGTCACGGTGCTCACTCTCGCCAGAGCCTTTTTCTGAAAAGGCAAACTTACGGCTCCTTCTCCCACAAGGAAGGTGCCAGCCCTGAAAGATCTTGCTGGTATTCACTATCCCTCTGCAGCCTATCCACAGGCACAACAGCTTTTGGGATCTCTGCTTTCCCAGAGACTCAGCATGTCACGGTGCTCGCTCTCGGCAGAAGCTTTTTTCTGAAAAGGCAAACTTACGGCTCCTTCTCCCACAGGGAAGGTGCCAGCCCTGAAAACTAATGCAGTTTTTCACTATCCCTCTGCAGCCTATCCACAGGCACAACAGCTTTGGGGATCTCTGCTTTCCCAGAGACTCAGCATGTCACGGTGCTCGCTCTCGGCAGAAGCTTTTTTCTGAAAAGGCAAACTTACGGCTCCTTCTCCCTCAGGGAAGGTGCCAGCCCTGAAAGCTAATGCAGTTTTTCACTATCCCTCTGCAGCCTATCCACAGGCACAACAGCTTTGGGGATCTCTGCTTTCCCAGAGACTCAGCATGTCACGGTGCTCGCTCTCGGCAGAAGCTTTTTTCTGAAAAGGCAAACTTACGGCTCCTTCTCCCACAGGGAAGGTGCCAGCCCTGAAAAATAATGCAGTTTTTCACTATCCCTCTGCAGCCTATCCACAGGCACAACAGCTTTGGGGATCTCTGCTTTCCCAGAGACTCAGCATGTCACGGTGCTCGCTCTCGGCAGAAGCTTTTTTCTGAAAAGGCAAACTTACGGCTCCTTCTCCCACAGGGAAGGTGCCAGCCCTGAAAACTAATGCAGTTTTTCACTATCCCTCTGCAGCCTATCCACAGGCACAACAGCTTTGGGGATCTCTGCTTTCCCAGAGACTCAGCATGTCACGGTGCTCACTCTCGCCAGAGCCTTTTTCTGAAAAGGCAAACTTACGGCTCCTTCTCCCACAAGGAAGGTGCCAGCCCTGAAAGATCTTGCTGGTATTCACTATCCCTCTGCAGCCTATCCACAGGCACAACAGCTTTTGGGATCTCTGCTTTCCCAGAGACTCAGCATGTCACGGTGCTCGCTCTCGGCAGAAGCTTTTTTCTGAGAAGGCAAACTTACGGCTCCTTCTCCCACAGGGAAGGTGCCAGCCCTGAAAACTAATGCAGTTTTTCACTATCCCTCTGCAGCCTATCCACAGGCACAACAGCTTTGGGGATCTCTGCTTTCCCAGAGACTCAGCATGTCACGGTGCTCGCTCTCGGCAGAAGCTTTTTTCTGAAAAGGCAAACTTACGGCTCCTTCTCCCACAGGGAAGGTGCCAGCCCTGAAAACTAATGCAGTTTTACACTATCCCTCTGCAGCCTATCCACAGGCACAACAGCTTTTGGGATCTCTGCTTTCCCAGAGACTCAGCATGTCACGGTGCTCGCTCTCGGCAGAAGCTTTTTTCTGAGAAGGCAAACTTACGGCTCCTTCTCCCACAGGGAAGGTGCCAGCCCTGAAAACTAATGCAGTTTTTCACTATCCCTCTGCAGCCTATCCACAGGCACAACAGCTTTTGGGATCTCTGCTTTCCCAGAGACTCAGCATGTCACGGTGCTCACTCTCGCCAGAGCCTTTTTCTGAAAAGGCAAACTTACGGCTCCTTCTCCCACAAGGAAGGTGCCAGCCCTGAAAGATCTTGCTGGTATTCACTATCCCTCTGCAGCCTATCCACAGGCACAACAGCTTTTGGGATCTCTGCTTTCCCAGAGACTCAGCATGTCACGGTGCTCGCTCTCGGCAGAAGCTTTTTTCTGAGAAGGCAAACTTACGGCTCCTTCTCCCACAGGGAAGGTGCCAGCCCTGAAAACTAATGCAGTTTTTCACTATCCCTCTGCAGCCTATCCACAGGCACAACAGCTTTGGGGATCTCTGCTTTCCCAGAGACTCAGCATGTCACGGTGCTCGCTCTCGGCAGAAGCTTTTTTCTGAAAAGGCAAACTTACGGCTCCTTCTCCCTCAGGGAAGGTGCCAGCCCTGAAAACTAATGCAGTTTTTCACTATCCCTCTGCAGCCTATCCACAGGCACAACAGCTTTGGGGATCTCTGCTTTCCCAGAGACTCAGCATGTCACGGTGCTCGTTCTCGGCAGAAGCTTTTTTCTGAAAAGGCAAACTTACGGCTCCTTCTCCCACAGGGAAGGTGCCAGCCCTGAAAACTAATGCAGTTTTTCACTATCCCTCTGCAGCCTATCCACAGGCACAACAGCTTTGGGGATCTCTGCTTTCCCAGAGACTCAGCATGTCACGGTGCTCGCTCTCGGCAGAAGCTTTTTTCTGAAAAGGCAAACTTACGGCTCCTTCTCCCACAGGGAAGGTGCCAGCCCTGAAAACTAATGCAGTTTTTCACTATCCCTCTGCAGCCTATCCACAGGCACAACAGCTTTGGGGATCTCTGCTTTCCCAGAGACTCAGCATGTCACGGTGCTCGCTCTCGGCAGAAGCTTTTTTCTGAAAAGGCAAACTTACGGCTCCTTCTCCCACAGGGAAGGTGCCAGCCCTGAAAACTAATGCAGTTTTTCACTATCCCTCTGCAGCCTATCCACAGGCACAACAGCTTTTGGGATCTCTGCTTTCCCAGAGACTCAGCATGTCACGGTGCTTACTCTCGGCAGAAGCTTTTTTCTGAAAAGGCAAACTTACGGCTCCTTCTCCCACAAGGAAGGTGCCAGCCCTGAAAGATCTTGCTGGTATTCACTATCCCTCTGCAGCCTATCCACAGGCACAACAGCTTTTGGGATCTCTGCTTTCCCAGAGACTCAGCATGTCACGGTGCTCGCTCTCGGCAGAAGCTTTTTTCTGAAAAGGCAAACTTATGGCTCCTTCTCCCACAGGGAAGGTGCCAGCCCTGAAAACTAATGCAGTTTTTCACTATCCCTCTGCAGCCTATCCACAGGCACAACAGCTTTGGGGATCTCTGCTTTCCCAGAGACTCAGCATGTCACGGTGCTCGCTCTCGGCAGAAGCTTTTTTCTGAAAAGGCAAACTTACGGCTCCTTCTCCCACAGGGAAGGTGCCAGCCCTGAAAACTAATGCAGTTTTACACTATCCCTCTGCAGCCTATCCACAGGCACAACAGCTTTTGGGATCTCTGCTTTCCCAGAGACTCAGCATGTCACGGTGCTCGCTCTCGGCAGAAGCTTTTTTCTGAGAAGGCAAACTTACGGCTCCTTCTCCCACAGGGAAGGTGCCAGCCCTGAAAACTAATGCAGTTTTTCACTATCCCTCTGCAGCCTATCCACAGGCACAACAGCTTTGGGGATCTCTGCTTTCCCAGAGACTCAGCATGTCACGGTGCTCGCTCTCGGCAGAAGCTTTTTTCTGAAAAGGCAAACTTACGGCTCCTTCTCCCACAGGGAAGGTGCCAGCCCTGAAAACTAATGCAGTTTTTCACTATCCCTCTGCAGCCTATCCACAGGCACAACAGCTTTTGGGATCTCTGCTTTCCCAGAGACTCAGCATGTCACGGTGCTCGCTCTCGGCAGAAGCTTTTTTCTGAAAAGGCAAACTTACGGCTCCTTCTCCCACAGGGAAGGTGCCAGCCCTGAAAACTAATGCAGTTTTTCACTATCCCTCTGCAGCCTATCCACAGGCACAACAGCTTTGGGGATCTCTGCTTTCCCAGAGACTCAGCATGTCACGGTGCTCGCTCTCGGCAGAAGCTTTTTTCTGAAAAGGCAAACTTACGGCTCCTTCTCCCTCAGGGAAGGTGCCAGCCCTGAAAACTAATGCAGTTTTTCACTATCCCTCTGCAGCCTATCCACAGGCACAACAGCTTTGGGGATCTCTGCTTTCCCAGAGACTCAGCATGTCACGGTGCTCGCTCTCGGCAGAAGCTTTTTTCTGAAAAGGCAAACTTACGGCTCCTTCTCCCACAGGGAAGGTGCCAGCCCTGAAAACTAATGCAGTTTTTCACTATCCCTCTGCAGCCTATCCACAGGCACAACAGCTTTGGGGATCTCTGCTTTCCCAGAGACTCAGCATGTCACGGTGCTCGCTCTCGGCAGAAGCTTTTTTCTGAAAAGGCAAACTTACGGCTCCTTCTCCCACAGGGAAGGTGCCAGCCCTGAAAACTAATGCAGTTTTTCACTATCCCTCTGCAGCCTATCCACAGGCACAACAGCTTTGGGGATCTCTGCTTTCCCAGAGACTCAGCATGTCACGGTGCTCGCTCTCGGCAGAAGCTTTTTTCTGAAAAGGCAAACTTACGGCTCCTTCTCCCACAGGGAAGGTGCCAGCCCTGAAAACTAATGCAGTTTTTCACTATCCCTCTGCAGCCTATCCACAGGCACAACAGCTTTTGGGATCTCTGCTTTCCCAGAGACTCAGCATGTCACGGTGCTCGCTCTCGGCAGAAGCTTTTTTCTGAGAAGGCAAACTTACGGCTCCTTCTCCCACAGGGAAGGCCCCAGCCCTGAAAACTAATGCAGTTTTTCACTATCCCTCTGCAGCCTATCCACAGGCACAACAGCTTTGGGGATCTCTGCTTTCCCAGAGACTCAGCATGTCACGGTGCTCGCTCTCGGCAGAAGCTTTTTTCTGAAAAGGCAAACTTACGGCTCCTTCTCCCACAGGGAAGGTGCCAGCCCTGAAAACTAATGCAGTTTTTCACTATCCCTCTGCAGCCTATCCACAGGCAAAACAGCTTTTGGGATCTCTGCTTTCCCAGAGACTCAGCATGTCACGGTGCTCGCTCTCGGCAGAAGCTTTTTTCTGAGAAGGCAAACTTACGGCTCCTTCTCCCACAGGGAAGGTGCCAGCCCTGAAAACTAATGCAGTTTTTCACTATCCCTCTGCAGCCTATCCACAGGCACAACAGCTTTGGGGATCTCTGCTTTCCCAGAGACTCAGCATGTCACGGTGCTCGCTCTCGGCAGAAGCTTTTTTCTGAAAAGGCAAACTTACGGCTCCTTCTCCCACAGGGAAGGTGCCAGCCCTGAAAACTAATGCAGTTTTTCACTATCCCTCTGCAGCCTATCCACAGGCACAACAGCTTTGGGGATCTCTGCTTTCCCAGAGACTCAGCATGTCACGGTGCTCGCTCTCGGCAGAAGCTTTTTTCTGAAAAGGCAAACTTACGGCTCCTTCTCCCACAGGGAAGGTGCCAGCCCTGAAAACTAATGCAGTTTTTCACTATCCCTCTGCAGCCTATCCACAGGCACAACAGCTTTGGGGATCTCTGCTTTCCCAGAGACTCAGCATGTCACGGTGCTCGCTCTCGGCAGAAGCTTTTTTCTGAAAAGGCAAACTTACGGCTCCTTCTCCCACAGGGAAGGTGCCAGCCCTGAAAACTAATGCAGTTTTTCACTATCCCTCTGCAGCCTATCCACAGGCACAACAGCTTTTGGGATGTCTGTTTTCCCAGAGACTCAGCATGTCACGGTGCTCACTCTCGCCAGAGCCTTTTTCTGAAAAGGCAAACTTACGGCTCCTTCTCCCACAGGGAAGGTGCCAGCCCTGAAAACTAATGCAGTTTTTCACTATCCCTCTGCAGCCTATCCACAGGCACAACAGCTTTTGGGATCTCTGCTTTCCCAGAGACTCAGCATGTCACGGTGCTCACTCTCGCCAGAGCCTTTTTCTGAAAAGGCAAACTTACGGCTCCTTCTCCCACAAGGAAGGTGCCAGCCCTGAAAGATCTTGCTGGTATTCACTATCCCTCTGCAGCCTATCCACAGGCACAACAGCTTTGGGGATCTCTGCTTTCCCAGAGACTCAGCATGTCACGGTGCTCGCTCTCGGCAGAAGCTTTTTTCTGAAAAGGCAAACTTACGGCTCCTTCTCCCACAGGGAAGGTGCCAGCCCTGAAAACTAATGCAGTTTTTCACTATCCCTCTGCAGCCTATCCACAGGCACAACAGCTTTGGGGATCTCTGCTTTCCCAGAGACTCAGCATGTCACGGTGCTCGCTCTCGGCAGAAGCTTTTTTCTGAGAAGGCAAACTTACGGCTCCTTCTCCCACAGGGAAGGTGCCAGCCCTGAAAACTAATGCAGTTTTTCACTATCCCTCTGCAGCCTATCCACAGGCACAACAGCTTTGGGGATCTCTGCTTTCCCAGAGACTCAGCATGTCACGGTGCTCGCTCTCGGCAGAAGCTTTTTTCTGAAAAGGCAAACTTACGGCTCCTTCTCCCACAGGGAAGGTGCCAGCCCTGAAAACTAATGTAGTTTTTCACTATCCCTCTGCAGCCTATCCACAGGCACAACAGCTTTGGGGATCTCTGCTTTCCCAGAGACTCAACATGTCACGGTGCTCGCTCTCGGCAGAAGCTTTTTTCTGAAAAGGCAAACTTAAGGCTCCTTCTCCCACAGGGAAGGTGCCAGCCCTGAAAACTAATGCAGTTTTTACTATCCCTCTGCAGCCTATCCACAGGCACAACAGCTTTTGGGATCTCTGCTTTCCCAGAGACTCAGCATGTCACGGTGCTCACTCTCGCCAGAGCCTTTTTCTGAAAAGGCAAACTTACGGCTCCTTCTCCCACAAGGAAGGTGCCAGCCCTGAAAGATCTTGCTGGTATTCACTATCCCTCTGCAGCCTATCCACAGGCACAACAGCTTTTGGGATCTCTGCTTTCCCAGAGACTCAGCATGTCACGGTGCTCGCTCTCGGCAGAAGCTTTTTTCTGAGAAGGCAAACTTACGGCTCCTTCTCCCACAGGGAAGGTGCCAGCCCTGAAAACTAATGCAGTTTTTCACTATCCCTCTGCAGCCTATCCACAGGCACAACAGCTTTGGGGATCTCTGCTTTCCCAGAGACTCAGCATGTCACGGTGCTCGCTCTCGGCAGAAGCTTTTTTCTGAAAAGGCAAACTTACGGCTCCTTCTCCCACAGGGAAGGTGCCAGCCCTGAAAACTAATGCAGTTTTTCACTATCCCTCTGCAGCCTATCCACAGGCACAACAGCTTTTGGGATCTCTGCTTTCCCAGAGACTCAGCATGTCACGGTGCTCGCTCTCGGCAGAAGCTTTTTTCTGAAAAGGCAAACTTACGGCTCCTTCTCCCACAGGGAAGGTGCCAGCCCTGAAAACTAATGCAGTTTTTCACTATCCCTCTGCAGCCTATCCACAGGCACAACAGCTTTTGGGATCTCTGCTTTCCCAGAGACTCAGCATGTCACGGTGCTCACTCTCGCCAGAGCCTTTTTCTGAAAAGGCAAACTTACGGCTCCTTCTCCCACAAGGAAGGTGCCAGCCCTGAAAGATCTTGCTGGTATTCACTATCCCTCTGCAGCCTATCCACAGGCACAACAGCTTTTGGGATCTCTGCTTTCCCAGAGACTCAGCATGTCACGGTGCTCGCTCTCGGCAGAAGCTTTTTTCTGAGAAGGCAAACTTACGGCTCCTTCTCCCACAGGGAAGGTGCCAGCCCTGAAAACTAATGCAGTTTTTCACTATCCCTCTGCAGCCTATCCACAGGCACAACAGCTTTGGGGATCTCTGCTTTCCCAGAGACTCAGCATGTCACGGTGCTCGCTCTCGGCAGAAGCTTTTTTCTGAAAAGGCAAACTTACGGCTCCTTCTCCCTCAGGGAAGGTGCCAGCCCTGAAAGATCTTGCTGCTCTTCACTATCCCTCTGCAGCCTATCCACAGGCACAACAGCATTGGGGATCTCTGCTTTCCCAGAGACTCAGCATGTCAAGGTGCTCGTTCTCGGCAGAAGCCTTTTTCTGAAAAGGCAAACTTACGGCTCCTTCTCCCACAAGGAAGGTGCCAGCCCTGAAAGATCTTGCTGGTTTTCACTATCCCTCTGAGGCCTATCTATAGCCGCAACAGCACTGGGGATCTCTGCTTTCCCAGAGATTCAGCATGTCACGGTGCTCGTTCTCGGCAGAAGCTTTTTTCTGAAAAGGCAAACTTACGGCTCCTTCTCCCACAAGGAAGGTGCCAGACCTGAAAGATCTTGCTGCTCTTCACTATCCCTCTGAGGCCTATCTATAGCCGCAACAGCACTGGGGATCTCTGCTTTCCCAGAGACTCAGCATGTCACGGTGCTCGTTCTCGGCAGAAGCCTTTTTCTGAAAAGTCAAACGTCTGGCTCCTTCTCCCACAAGGAAGGTGCTAGCCCTGAAAGATCTTGCTGCTCTTCACTATCCCTCTGCAGCCTATCCACAGGCACAACAGCATTGGGGATCTCTGCTTTCCCAGAGACTCAGCATGTCAAGGTGCTCGTTCTCGGCAGAAGCCTTTTTCTGAAAAGGCAAACTTACGGCTCCTTCTCCCACAAGGAAGGTGCCAGCCCTGAAAGATCTTGCTGGTTTTCACTATCCCTCTGCAGCCTATCCACAGGCACAACAGCACTGGGGATCCCTGCTTTCCCGGAGACTCAGCATGTCACGGTGCTCGTTCTCGGCAGAAGCTTTTTTCTGAAAAGGCAAACTTACGGCTGCTTCTCCCACAAGGAAGGTGCCAGCCCTGAAAGATCTTGCTGGTTTTCACTATCCCTCTGCAGCCTATCTATAGCCGCAACAGCACTGGGGATCTCTGCTTTCCCAGAGACTCAGCATGTCACGGTGCTCGTTCTCGGCAGAAGCCTTTTTCTGAAAAGGCAAACTTACGGCTCCTTCTCCCACAAGGAAGGTGCCAGCCCTGAAAGATCTTGCTGCTCTTCACTATCCCTCTGCAGCCTATCCACAGGCACAACAGCATTGGGGATCTCTGCTTTCCCAGAGACTCAGCATGTCACGGTGCTCGTTCTCGGCAGAAGCTTTTTTCTGAAAAGGCAAACTTACGGCTGCTTCTCCCACAAGGAAGGTGCCAGCCCTGAAAGATCTTGCTGGTGTTCACTATCCCTCTGCAGCCTATCCACAGGCACAACAGCACTGGGGATCCTTGCTTTCCCGGAGACTCAGCATGTCACGGTGCTCGTTCTCGGCAGAAGCCTTTTTCTGAAAAGTCAAACGTCTGGCTCCTTCTCCCACAAGGAAGGTGCTAGCCCTGAAAGATCTTGCTGCTCTTCACTATCCCTCTGCAGCCTATCCACAGGCACAACAGCATTGGGGATCTCTGCTTTCCCAGAGACTCAGCATGTCACGGTGCTCGTTCTCGGCAGAAGCCTTTTTCTGAAAAGGCAAACTTACGGCTCCTTCTCCCACAAGGAAGGTGCCAGCCCTGAAAGATCTTGCTGGTTTTCACTATCCCTCTGAGGCCTATCTATAGCCGCAACAGCACTGGGGATCTCTGCTTTCCCAGAGATTCAGCATGTCACGGTGCTCGTTCTCGGCAGAAGCTTTTTTCTGAAAAGGCAAACTTACGGCTCCTTCTCCCACAAGGAAGGTGCCAGCCCTGAAAGATCTTGCTGCTCTTCACTATCCCTCTGAGGCCTATCTATAGCCGCAACAGCACTGGGGATCTCTGCTTTCCCAGAGACTCAGCATGTCACGGTGCTCGCTCTCGGCAGAAGCTTTTTTCTGAAAAGGCAAACTTACGGCTCCTTCTCCCACAGGGAAGGTGCCAGCCCTGAAAACTAATGCAGTTTTTCACTATCCCTCTGCAGCCTATCCACAGGCACAACAGCTTTGGGGATCTCTGCTTTCCCAGAGACTCAGCATGTCACGGTGCTCGCTCTCGGCAGAAGCTTTTTTCTGAAAAGGCAAACTTACGGCTCCTTCTCCCACAGGGAAGGTGCCAGCCCTGAAAACTAATGCAGTTTTTCACTATCCCTCTGCAGCCTATCCACAGGCACAACAGCTTTGGGGATCTCTGCTTTCCCAGAGACTCAGCATGTCACGGTGCTCGCTCTCGGCAGAAGCTTTTTTCTGAAAAGGCAAACTTACGGCTCCTTCTCCCACAGGGAAGGTGCCAGCCCTGAAAACTAATGCAGTTTTTCACTATCCCTCTGCAGCCTATCCACAGGCACAACAGCTTTGGGGATCTCTGCTTTCCCAGAGACTCAGCATGTCACGGTGCTCGCTCTCGGCAGAAGCTTTTTTCTGAGAAGGCAAACTTACGGCTCCTTCTCCCACAGGGAAGGTGCCAGCCCTGAAAACTAATGCAGTTTTTCACTATCCCTCTGCAGCCTATCCACAGGCACAACAGCTTTGGGGATCTCTGCTTTCCCAGAGACTCAGCATGTCACGGTGCTCGCTCTCGGCAGAAGCTTTTTTCTGAAAAGGCAAACTTACGGCTCCTTCTCCCACAGGGAAGGTGCCAGCCCTGAAAACTAATGCAGTTTTTCACTATCCCTCTGCAGCCTATCCACAGGCACAACAGCTTTGGGGATCTCTGCTTTCCCAGAGACTCAGCATGTCACGGTGCTCGCTCTCGGCAGAAGCTTTTTTCTGAAAAGGCAAACTTACGGCTCCTTCTCCCACAGGGAAGGTGCCAGCCCTGAAAACTAATGCAGTTTTTACTATCCCTCTGCAGCCTATCCACAGGCACAACAGCTTTTGGGATCTCTGCTTTCCCAGAGACTCAGCATGTCACGGTGCTCACTCTCGCCAGAGCCTTTTTCTGAAAAGGCAAACTTACGGCTCCTTCTCCCACAAGGAAGGTGCCAGCCCTGAAAGATCTTGCTGGTATTCACTATCCCTCTGCAGCCTATCCACAGGCACAACAGCTTTTGGGATCTCTGCTTTCCCAGAGACTCAGCATGTCACGGTGCTCGCTCTCGGCAGAAGCTTTTTTCTGAGAAGGCAAACTTACGGCTCCTTCTCCCACAGGGAAGGTGCCAGCCCTGAAAACTAATGCAGTTTTTCACTATCCCTCTGCAGCCTATCCACAGGCACAACAGCTTTTGGGATCTCTGCTTTCCCAGAGACTCAGCATGTCACGGTGCTCGCTCTCGGCAGAAGCTTTTTTCTGAAAAGGCAAACTTACGGCTCCTTCTCCCTCAGGGAAGGTGCCAGCCCTGAAAACTAATGCAGTTTTTCACTATCCCTCTGCAGCCTATCCACAGGCACAACAGCTTTGGGGATCTCTGCTTTCCCAGAGACTCAGCATGTCACGGTGCTCGCTCTCGGCAGAAGCTTTTTTCTGAAAAGGCAAACTTACGGCTCCTTCTCCCACAGGGAAGGTGCCAGCCCTGAAAACTAATGCAGTTTTTCACTATCCCTCTGCAGCCTATCCACAGGCACAACAGCTTTGGGGATCTCTGCTTTCCCAGAGACTCAGCATGTCACGGTGCTCGCTCTCGGCAGAAGCTTTTTTCTGAAAAGGCAAACTTACGGCTCCTTCTCCCTCAGGGAAGGTGCCAGCCCTGAAAACTAATGCAGTTTTTCACTATCCCTCTGCAGCCTATCCACAGGCACAACAGCTTTGGGGATCTCTGCTTTCCCAGAGACTCAGCATGTCACGGTGCTCGCTCTCGGCAGAAGCTTTTTTCTGAAAAGGCAAACTTACGGCTCCTTCTCCCACAGGGAAGGTGCCAGCCCTAAAAACTAATGCAGTTTTTCACTATCCCTCTGCAGCCTATCCACAGGCACAACAGCTTTGGGGATCTCTGCTTTCCCAGAGACTCAGCATGTCACGGTGCTCGCTCTCGGCAGAAGCTTTTTTCTGAAAAGGCAAACTTACGGCTCCTTCTCCCACAGGGAAGGTGCCAGCCCTGAAAACTAATGCAGTTTTTCACTATCCCTCTGCAGCCTATCCACAGGCACAACAGCTTTTGGGATCTCTGCTTTCCCAGAGACTCAGCATGTCACGGTGCTCACTCTCGCCAGAGCCTTTTTCTGAAAAGGCAAACTTACGGCTCCTTCTCCCACAAGGAAGGTGCCAGCCCTGAAAGATCTTGCTGGTATTCACTATCCCTCTGCAGCCTATCCACAGGCACAACAGCTTTTGGGATCTCTGCTTTCCCAGAGACTCAGCATGTCACGGTGCTCGCTCTCGGCAGAAGCTTTTTTCTGAGAAGGCAAACTTACGGCTCCTTCTCCCACAGGGAAGGTGCCAGCCCTGAAAACTAATGCAGTTTTTCACTATCCCTCTGCAGCCTATCCACAGGCACAACAGCTTTGGGGATCTCTGCTTTCCCAGAGACTCAGCATGTCACGGTGCTCGCTCTCGGCAGAAGCTTTTTTCTGAGAAGGCAAACTTACGGCTCCTTCTCCCACAGGGAAGGTGCCAGCCCTGAAAACTAATGCAGTTTTTCACTATCCCTCTGCAGCCTATCCACAGGCACAACAGCTCTGGGGATCTCTGCTTTCCCAGAGACTCAGCATGTCACGGTGCTCGCTCTCGGCAGAAGCTTTTTTCTGAAAAGGCAAACTTACGGCTCCTTCTCCCACAGGGAAGGTGCCAGCCCTGAAAACTAATGTAGTTTTTCACTATCCCTCTGCAGCCTATCCACAGGCACAACAGCTTTTGGGATCTCTGCTTTCCCAGAGACTCAGCATGTCACGGTGCTCACTCTCGCCAGAGCCTTTTTCTGAAAAGGCAAACTTACGGCTCCTTCTCCCACAAGGAAGGTGCCAGCCCTGAAAGATCTTGCTGGTATTCACTATCCCTCTGCAGCCTATCCACAGGCACAACAGCTTTTGGGATCTCTGCTTTCCCAGAGACTCAGCATGTCACGGTGCTCGCTCTCGGCAGAAGCTTTTTTCTGAGAAGGCAAACTTACGGCTCCTTCTCCCACAGGGAAGGTGCCAGCCCTGAAAACTAATGCAGTTTTTCACTATCCCTCTGCAGCCTATCCACAGGCACAACAGCTTTGGGGATCTCTGCTTTCCCAGAGACTCAGCATGTCACGGTGCTCGCTCTCGGCAGAAGCTTTTTTCTGAAAAGGCAAACTTACGGCTCCTTCTCCCTCAGGGAAGGTGCCAGCCCTGAAAACTAATGCAGTTTTTCACTATCCCTCTGCAGCCTATCCACAGGCACAACAGCTTTGGGGATCTCTGCTTTCCCAGAGACTCAGCATGTCACGGTGCTCGCTCTCGGCAGAAGCTTTTTTCTGAAAAGGCAAACTTACGGCTCCTTCTCCCACAGGGAAGGTGCCAGCCCTGAAAACTAATGCAGTTTTTCACTATCCCTCTGCAGCCTATCCACAGGCACAACAGCTTTGGGGATCTCTGCTTTCCCAGAGACTCAGCATGTCACGGTGCTCGCTCTCGGCAGAAGCTTTTTTCTGAAAAGGCAAACTTACGGCTCCTTCTCCCACAGGGAAGGTGCCAGCCCTGAAAACTAATGCAGTTTTTCACTATCCCTCTGCAGCCTATCCACAGGCACAACAGCTTTTGGGATCTCTGCTTTCCCAGAGACTCAGCATGTCACGGTGCTCACTCTCGCCAGAGCCTTTTTCTGAAAAGGCAAACTTACGGCTCCTTCTCCCACAAGGAAGGTGCCAGCCCTGAAAGATCTTGCTGGTATTCACTATCCCTCTGCAGCCTATCCACAGGCACAACAGCTTTTGGGATCTCTGCTTTCCCAGAGACTCAGCATGTCACGGTGCTCGCTCTCGGCAGAAGCTTTTTTCTGAGAAGGCAAACTTACGGCTCCTTCTCCCACAGGGAAGGTGCCAGCCCTGAAAACTAATGCAGTTTTTCACTATCCCTCTGCAGCCTATCCACAGGCACAACAGCTTTGGGGATCTCTGCTTTCCCAGAGACTCAGCATGTCACGGTGCTCGCTCTCGGCAGAAGCTTTTTTCTGAAAAGGCAAACTTACGGCTCCTTCTCCCTCAGGGAAGGTGCCAGCCCTGAAAACTAATGCAGTTTTTCACTATCCCTCTGCAGCCTATCCACAGGCACAACAGCTTTGGGGATCTCTGCTTTCCCAGAGACTCAGCATGTCACGGTGCTCGCTCTCGGCAGAAGCTTTTTTCTGAAAAGGCAAACTTACGGCTCCTTCTCCCACAGGGAAGGTGCCAGCCCTGAAAACTAATGCAGTTTTTCACTATCCCTCTGCAGCCTATCCACAGGCACAACAGCTTTGGGGATCTCTGCTTTCCCAGAGACTCAGCATGTCACGGTGCTCGCTCTCGGCAGAAGCTTTTTTCTGAAAAGGCAAACTTACGGCTCCTTCTCCCACAGGGAAGGTGCCAGCCCTGAAAACTAATGCAGTTTTTCACTATCCCTCTGCAGCCTATCCACAGGCACAACAGCTTTGGGGATCTCTGCTTTCCCAGAGACTCAGCATGTCACGGTGCTCGCTCTCGGCAGAAGCTTTTTTCTGAAAAGGCAAACTTACGGCTCCTTCTCCCACAGGGAAGGTGCCAGCCCTGAAAACTAATGCAGTTTTTCACTATCCCTCTGCAGCCTATCCACAGGCACAACAGCTTTGGGGATCTCTGCTTTCCCAGAGACTCAGCATGTCACGGTGCTCGCTCTCGGCAGAAGCTTTTTTCTGAAAAGGCAAACTTACGGCTCCTTCTCCCACAGGGAAGGTGCCAGCCCTGAAAACTAATGCAGTTTTACACTATCCCTCTGCAGCCTATCCACAGGCACAACAGCTTTTGGGATCTCTGCTTTCCCAGAGACTCAGCATGTCACGGTGCTCGCTCTCGGCAGAAGCTTTTTTCTGAGAAGGCAAACTTACGGCTCCTTCTCCCACAGGGAAGGTGCCAGCCCTGAAAACTAATGCAGTTTTTCACTATCCCTCTGCAGCCTATCCACAGGCACAACAGCTTTGGGGATCTCTGCTTTCCCAGAGACTCAGCATGTCACGGTGCTCGCTCTCGGCAGAAGCTTTTTTCTGAAAAGGCAAACTTACGGCTCCTTCTCCCACAGGGAAGGTGCCAGCCCTGAAAACTAATGCAGTTTTTCACTATCCCTCTGCAGCCTATCCACAGGCACAACAGCTTTGGGGATCTCTGCTTTCCCAGAGACTCAGCATGTCACGGTGCTCGCTCTCGGCAGAAGCTTTTTTCTGAAAAGGCAAACTTACGGCTCCTTCTCCCACAGGGAAGGTGCCAGCCCTGAAAACTAATGCAGTTTTTCACTATCCCTCTGCAGCCTATCCACAGGCACAACAGCTTTGGGGATCTCTGCTTTCCCAGAGACTCAGCATGTCACGGTGCTCGCTCTCGGCAGAAGCTTTTTTCTGAAAAGGCAAACTTACGGCTCCTTCTCCCTCAGGGAAGGTGCCAGCCCTGAAAACTAATGCAGTTTTTCACTATCCCTCTGCAGCCTATCCACAGGCACAACAGCTTTGGGGATCTCTGCTTTCCCAGAGACTCAGCATGTCACGGTGCTCGCTCTCGGCAGAAGCTTTTTTCTGAAAAGGCAAACTTACGGCTCCTTCTCCCACAGGGAAGGTGCCAGCCCTGAAAACTAATGCAGTTTTTCACTATCCCTCTGCAGCCTATCCACAGGCACAACAGCTTTGGGGATCTCTGCTTTCCCAGAGACTCAGCATGTCACGGTGCTCGCTCTCGGCAGAAGCTTTTTTCTGAAAAGGCAAACTTACGGCTCCTTCTCCCACAGGGAAGGTGCCAGCCCTGAAAACTAATGCAGTTTTTCACTATCCCTCTGCAGCCTATCCACAGGCACAACAGCTTTGGGGATCTCTGCTTTCCCAGAGACTCAGCATGTCACGGTGCTCGCTCTCGGCAGAAGCTTTTTTCTGAAAAGGCAAACTTACGGCTCCTTCTCCCTCAGGGAAGGTGCCAGCCCTGAAAACTAATGCAGTTTTTCACTATCCCTCTGCAGCCTATCCACAGGCACAACAGCTTTGGGGATCTCTGCTTTCCCAGAGACTCAGCATGTCACGGTGCTCGCTCTCGGCAGAAGCTTTTTTCTGAGAAGGCAAACTTACGGCTCCTTCTCCCACAGGGAAGGTCCCAGCCCTGAAAACTAATGCAGTTTTTCACTATCCCTCTGCAGCCTATCCACAGGCACAACAGCTTTGGGGATCTCTGCTTTCCCAGAGACTCAGCATGTCACGGTGCTCGCTCTCGGCAGAAGCTTTTTTCTGAAAAGGCAAACTTACGGCTCCTTCTCCCACAGGGAAGGTGCCAGCCCTGAAAACTAATGCAGTTTTTCACTATCCCTCTGCAGCCTATCTACAGGCAAAACAGCTTTTGGGATCTCTGCTTTCCCAGAGACTCAGCATGTCACGGTGCTCGCTCTCGGCAGAAGCTTTTTTCTGAGAAGGCAAACTTACGGCTCCTTCTCCCACAGGGAAGGTGCCAGCCCTGAAAACTAATGCAGTTTTTCACTATCCCTCTGCAGCCTATCCACAGGCACAACAGCTTTGGGGATCTCTGCTTTCCCAGAGACTCAGCATGTCACGGTGCTCGCTCTCGGCAGAAGCTTTTTTCTGAAAAGGCAAACTTACGGCTCCTTCTCCCACAGGGAAGGTGCCAGCCCTGAAAACTAATGCAGTTTTTCACTATCCCTCTGCAGCCTATCCACAGGCACAACAGCTTTGGGGATCTCTGCTTTCCCAGAGACTCAGCATGTCACGGTGCTCGCTCTCGGCAGAAGCTTTTTTCTGAGAAGGCAAACTTACGGCTCCTTCTCCCACAGGGAAGGTGCCAGCCCTGAAAACTAATGCAGTTTTTCACTATCCCTCTGCAGCCTATCCACAGGCACAACAGCTTTGGGGATCTCTGCTTTCCCAGAGACTCAGCATGTCACGGTGCTCGCTCTCGGCAGAAGCTTTTTTCTGAAAAGGCAAACTTACGGCTCCTTCTCCCACAGGGAAGGTGCCAGCCCTGAAAACTAATGCAGTTTTTCACTATCCCTCTGCAGCCTATCCACAGGCACAACAGCTTTGGGGATCTCTGCTTTCCCAGAGACTCAGCATGTCACGGTGCTCGCTCTCGGCAGAAGCTTTTTTCTGAAAAGGCAAACTTACGGCTCCTTCTCCCACAGGGAAGGTGCCAGCCCTGAAAACTAATGCAGTTTTTCACTATCCCTCTGCAGCCTATCCACAGGCACAACAGCTTTGGGGATCTCTGCTTTCCCAGAGACTCAGCATGTCACGGTGCTCGCTCTCGGCAGAAGCTTTTTTCTGAGAAGGCAAACTTACGGCTCCTTCTCCCACAGGGAAGGTGCCAGCCCTGAAAACTAATGCAGTTTTTCACTATCCCTCTGCAGCCTATCCACAGGCACAACAGCTTTGGGGATCTCTGCTTTCCCAGAGACTCAGCATGTCACGGTGCTCGCTCTCGGCAGAAGCTTTTTTCTGAAAAGGCAAACTTACGGCTCCTTCTCCCACAGGGAAGGTGCCAGCCCTGAAAACTAATGCAGTTTTTCACTATCCCTCTGCAGCCTATCCACAGGCACAACAGCTTTTGGGATCTCTGCTTTCCCAGAGACTCAGCATGTCACGGTGCTCGCTCTCGGCAGAAGCTTTTTTCTGAAAAGGCAAACTTACGGCTCCTTCTCCCACAGGGAAGGTGCCAGCCCTGAAAACTAATGCAGTTTTTCACTATCCCTCTGCAGCCTATCCACAGGCACAACAGCTTTTGGGATCTCTGCTTTCCCAGAGACTCAGCATGTCACGGTGCTCACTCTCGCCAGAGCCTTTTTCTGAAAAGGCAAACTTACGGCTCCTTCTCCCACAAGGAAGGTGCCAGCCCTGAAAGATCTTGCTGGTATTCACTATCCCTCTGCAGCCTATCCACAGGCACAACAGCTTTTGGGATCTCTGCTTTCCCAGAGACTCAGCATGTCACGGTGCTCGCTCTCGGCAGAAGCTTTTTTCTGAGAAGGCAAACTTACGGCTCCTTCTCCCACAGGGAAGGTGCCAGCCCTGAAAACTAATGTAGTTTTTCACTATCCCTCTGCAGCCTATCCACAGGCACAACAGCTTTGGGGATCTCTGCTTTCCCAGAGACTCAGCATGTCACGGTGCTCGCTCTCGGCAGAAGCTTTTTTCTGAAAAGGCAAACTTACGGCTCCTTCTCCCTCAGGGAAGGTGCCAGCCCTGAAAACTAATGCAGTTTTTCACTATCCCTCTGCAGCCTATCCACAGGCACAACAGCTTTGGGGATCTCTGCTTTCCCAGAGACTCAGCATGTCACGGTGCTCGCTCTCGGCAGAAGCTTTTTTCTGAAAAGGCAAACTTACGGCTC